>NC_056666.1:93211005-93386005 GCF_018350195.1 Panthera tigris
CCAGATACCCTTTAGCTATCCCCACCTCTCTCCCTGCCTAGTCCTACTCAACCACAAATCTACTTTCTGTCTCTCTGTGTATTTCCCTGGTCTGGACGTTTTATATGAATAGAATCATATAATATGCAATTCTTTGTGACTTGCTTCTTTCACTTAGCATAATGTTTTCAAGGTTCATTCTTGCATCAGTATTTATACTAATCAGCACATCTATCAGAATTTAGTCATTTGTGTCTTCTTGCTCGTTTACTTTAGCCTCGTAGAGGTTTATCAGTTTTATTGATCTTTGCAAAGAACCAGATCTTGGTTTTGTTGATTTTCCCTGTTGTGTTCTTATTTTCAATTTCATTGACTTCTGCTCTAATTTATATATTTTTTCCCGCTTACCTTAGGCTTAAATTATTCTTTCTCTGGTTTCCTAAGGTGGGAGCTTAGATATTTTATTTTAGATCCTCCCTACTAATAATATATGTACTTAATGCTATACATTTTTCTCTAAACACTGTTTTTACTATGTCCTATAAATTTTGATAAGTTGTATTTTTTATTTTCATTTAGTTCAAACTGTTTTTACGTTTCTCTTGAGGCTTCTTTTTTGACCCAAGTGTTACTTAGAAGTGTGATGTTTTACATTCATTTTTGAAAGATACATTTCTGTAAATGGAATACTAGATTGACTAGTTTTTGCCTTTCAGTAGTTCAAAGATGTTTTCCAATGTCTTCATTATTTGTATTGTTTCTGACAAGAATTCTGATGTCATCCTTTGTCCCTCCATATGTAAGAAGTCTTTCTCTTTGGCTACTTAAAAAAAAATAACAGCTTTACTGAGGCATAATTAATAGACCACATAATACACTGATTTAACATACATCAGTTGATGGACATTTGGGTTGTTTACACTTTTTGCCTATTATGAATACTGCTATGAACATTGTGTACAATTTTTTGTGTAAACATATGTTTTCATTTCTTCTGAAATGAACCTAGGAGTTGGATTTCTGAGTCATAAGGTAATTCTATGTTTAACATTTTAAGGAGCAGTGAGACTATTTTCCAAAATGATTGCACCATTTTACATTCCTACCAGCAGTGTATAAAGGTTCCAGTTTCTCTAGAGTCTATTTGTAGTTTGGACAAATAAAAAAGTTGCCAAAATTATCTTACAGAGATGATACCAATTCGCTCTCCCGCCAGTAATGCACATGAGTGTCTGTTTCTCCACACTCTTGCCAACATAGGGTTTTATCAAGATTTTTTTTCTTTGGCAGTATGATCAAAAGTGATATCATTCTGTGATTTAATTCACATTTCTTGTACTGAATGTCATTAAGCTTCTTTTCATAGTTTAAAAACCATATATATTTACTTGTTTGACAGTTGTTACTCATTTTTTTATTCGGTTGTTGGTCTTTTTCTTATTGATTCATAAGAGCCCTTTATAAATTAAGAATATAAGTGCTTTATCTGTGGTATGAGCAGCAAATATTTTTCCAGTTTGTTATTTGTCTTTGTCCATAATGTTTTTGCCATGCAGAAAGTGTGTGTGTGGTCAAACTTATCAAGCTTTTCTTCTAAAGCTTTTGAATTTCCAGTCAGAAATGTTTATTATTCTCTCATAATTTAACCCTTTTTTCATATTTCATATTTAAATATTTGATCTGTTAATAATTTAGTTTTACTATAAAATGTAAAGTATGGATCCAACTTACTTTTCCAGCTGGCTCCTCAGTTGTTAAAATGCATCTTTCCTCCCACTGGTTTGAAATGTTGCCTTTACCATATACTAAATTTTCACATGGATATGTGTATTTATAAACTTTCTATTATATTTCTTTGATCTGTATGTCTATTCTTATGCCAGTAGCAGATTGTTTTAATTATTGAAGCTTTAGAATATGTTTTACAATATGATCAGGTTAATTCCCCTTTATTATTCTTGTTCTTTCTTTCTTTTTTTTTTTTAATGCTTATTCATTTTTGAGAGAGAGAGAGAGAGAGAGACAGAGTGCGAGGGGGGGGAGGCAGAGAGAGAGGGAGACACAGAATCCCAAGCAGGCTCCAGGCTCTGAGCTGTCAGCACAGAGCCTGACACAGGTCTCGAACCCACAAACCATGAGATCATGACCTGAGCCAAAGTCAGACACTTAACTGACTGAGCCACTCAGGCGTCCCTATTATTCTTTCTCTTAAGATTTCATGGCTGTTATTACTTATTCATTATGTTAGTTACCTATTGCTGCATAACAGATTACTCCCATTAGTGACTTAAATAATAAACGGTTACTAATGTCACCATTTTTGTGGGTCAGGAGCTTGGAAGCAACTTAGCTGGGTTCAGCTGGCCCACGCTCTCTCATGAGGTTGTAGTCAAGATATCAGCTGAAGCCAAAGTCATCTGAAAGTTTGATGGGGCCTGAAGGATTTATTGGACTTGGGTAGAAGGCCTGTTTTTCACCACATGGACCTCTCCATTGACTTTTTGAGCAACCTCACGGTGTTGCAGTTGATTTCTCCCCAAGCAAGTGATCTAAAAAGAGAGAGCAAGAAGGAGGCCACATAATTTTTATGACTTAGTCTCAGAAATGACACACTGTCACTTTATCATAGTCATTAGAAGTCTAGCCACACTCAAGGACAGGGGAGTTAAACTCCATTCCTTAAAGAAATTGTAGATGTATTTTAAAATCACCAAACCCATTTTTCTGTACGAACTTTGGAATTAGTTCATTTGCTTTCCAAAAATTAATATTGATGAATATAATAATAATAATAATAATATAGTAATAATATAATAATATTGATTAATAATAATATTTTATTAGAAACTATTTTGATTTTAGGCAGAAGAATTCACTTTCTTTTTTTAAAACAATTCTATCACAATTCTGCAACATCGATGTTCTTTTTACTGTCATAAAATGAAATAAAAATTAAATAAATAAATAAATAAATAAATAACATATAAAACATGGAAACAATATTGAGGTCCAAGCAACCTGCAATATATACAGGAAAAACTTTAAAGATAAAAGGTACGCTTTCATCCCCAGCTTGTCTTTTTCTTCTTGCTAAAATGATAGAATGTCCAGCTCATTTATGGCCAGTTGGCAACCTTAGAAATATATTTCTCACTGGCCTGTTTTATCCATACCAGCTTCTAATTGTCAAAATAATTCTGTTGAGAGATTTTCAGTGAAAGGGAAGACAAGGGAGTGGGTTTTAATTTCAGGAAAATTTAACAAATATAAAACTCTTTTTGGTATATCTGGCAAACCTATTTATCATAAATAAATTATATATGTTTAAGGGTTCACAAAGCACCATGGATCACCTGGTGGCTCAGTTGATTGAGTGTCCAACTTTGGCCCAGGTCATGGTCTCATAGTTTGTGAGTTCGAACCCTGCATTGGGCTCACTGTTGTCAGCCTGTCAACACAGAACCTGCTTTGGATCCTCTGTCCCTCTCTCTTCCTGCCCCTCCCCCTCTCATGCTCTCTCTCTCTCTCTCTCTCTCTCTCTCAAAAAAAAAATTAATAAAGGTCCATGGCTGCTTTAAAAAAAACTCTTTATTTTGAAATAGTTATAAATGCATAGAAGCTTGCAAAGGAATATACAGAGGAGTCCTGTGCAATCTTCCTCTAGCCTCTTCCAGTGTTCATACTTTGTACACCTATAGTATGACATCAAAGTTAAAATATTTACACTCATCAATCTACAGAGCTTATTTAAATTTCACCAGGTATACATGTACTTGTGTTTGTGTGTGTGGCCCTATGGTATTTTCTCTCATAGGGCCCTTGGATAATCCTGCCACAACCAAGATTTTCAACTGTACCGATCACAATGAGACTCCTTCCTTTCACCACTTTAGAGTATCATCCCAAACCCTTAACAACCACTACTCTATTCTCCATGTCTATTATTATGTTATTTCACCAATCTTAAATAAGTAGAACCATCCAGTATATATCCTTTTCAGATTTTCTCTTTTCACTTGGCATAAATTCCTTGAAGTTCCTCTAAACTTCCGTTGTGTGTATCAGTAATCTGTTCCTTTTTTATTGCTGCATAGTATTCCATAGTGTGGACACACCACAATTTGTTTAACCATTCATCCTTTAAAATAAATTTGGATAGTTTGCAGGTTTTACTATTAAGAATAAAGTTGCAAAAAAAAAAAAAAAAAAGAATAAAGTTGCTATGAACATTCATGTACAAGTTCTTATGTGGAAGCAAGACATTTCTCTGGGATGAATACCCGAGAGTGGATTGCTGGACTGTATGGTAAATCCATTTTTAATTTTGATAGGAATGACTGGGCTATATTCCAGAATGGCTGTAATATTTCACATTCCCACAATCAATGTATGATTGCATTCTTTTCAGCATGTGCTGTTATTGATATTTTTTATTTTTTGCCATTCTTATGTGTATTGATATTGTAGTTTTAATGTGTGTTTCTCTAATGGCTAATAATGTTGAAAAATATTTTCATGTGTTTATTTGCCACCTGTATATCCCCTTTGGTGAAATGTCTGTGAATGTCTTTTCTGTGTCAGTGTTCAGTTTTCTAATTGGATTATTTATTTTTTTATGTTGAATTTTGAGGGTTCTTTATACATTTTAGATAAAAGGCTTTTGTGTGGTAAGTGATTTGCAAATATTTTCTCCCAGTATGTAATTTGTCTTTTCATCCTTTTAATGGGATCTCTGGTAGAGGAAAATGTTTTTATTTTGATGAGGTTCAATTTATCTATTTTTCCTCTTATGAATTACGCTTTTGGTGTCAAGTCTAAGAATTCTTCACCTAGTCCTAATGTCAAAGATTTTCTCATGTGTTCTTTTCTACGAGTTATAGTTTTACATTTAAGTCTGTGATCCATTTTGAGTATATTTTTGCAGAAGATGTGAGGTTTAGGTTGTGGGGATTTATTTTGTCTTGTTTTATTTTTTGCCAATGGATATCCAATCACTCCAGCACCATTTATTGAAAAAGCTATCCCTCTTCTGTTGAATTGCTTTTGCTCCTTTGTCAAAAATTAACTGAGTATATTTGTGTCTGTTTCTGGGTTCTGTATTCTGGTCCATTGATCTGTGTGTCTATCTCTTCTTCACTACCATACCATCTTGATTACTGTGGACACTTTTTGAGAGCTGTGTTTCTAGCTGGTATCTTTTTATTGTTTTTTTTTTCCCTCAAAAATTTCTAAAATTAATTAATAAACAGATGCCACGAAGGCAACAATAGTCTCTGATTTCTGTCATTCTTATTCTAGTAGCAGATTGAGTCAACTATGATAAAAATCTTTTCATCTTACTCTTGTCTATTTGGATTTGTGGTTTATTCAGACAGTCAGGAGAGTGTTATATGTAAATGTTATGGCATATGATGTATTCAAAGTCTGGGATTTTTCTCAAGAGGCTATTAAATTCATAGATTCATGGGATCAGACACATAAACACTTAGACTAATCTTTAGTGCACTGTAAGTGCTCACTTTGTGTCAGTTTAATTGTTCTGGTTACTTTATAATAACTTATTTTTATGTTTATAGAGGAAAGAGAACTGGAGGGGGACAGAGGAGGAGCTATCATTTATTGACTGTTTAAACTTTGCTATAATCTTCCTGGTATAATCTCAAAAAGTAAACATTACTATTCTCAGGGTGTACAGAAGGAAATTGAACTTCACAGAGGATGAATAACTGGCCAGGATCATAGAGCTAGGTACAGCTTCTTAATCTTTCTTTTGGGGATGTTACTTGGGCAAATATGTATGATGTACCTAGAGCCAAGTTTATATCGCTCACTGGAACTGTGGACTCTGTTGTTGCTAATTCAACCATGGCTAACCTTTTCATGGTAGGATGGAGTTGAAATGAAAAAATATGTATCTAGCACCTGGGTTTCATAATTCTATATCCTGAACGGTGTTCTCTCTTAGTGTCCTGCTTTGACATTGAGTGGTGCTTTACCAATTAAAGCCCTACTTGGTCATTTTAACAGAAAATTGTTCTATCTTCTATACGCATCTTTTTCTTTGATGTTCAAGGAATCCAAGGACACTTACTCACTCTAGAGTATCTGTCCTCTTTATCCCTACTTTATCCTGAAGCTGGACAGTCCAGGTAACTCAAGAAAATAACCTGTTCGTCAGAGCTGTTGCTAAGCCTTAGTCTTTCTTGGGGGGAACCTAACAGACTGTCCCTTTCACCAGTCTGAAGACCAGTTATTGCTGAAACGTGTGGGCAGTTCAGTCAAGGGGAATAGATTTTCTGCTTGTCTTCTCTGTTGCCAGGATGCTTATATATAATGACCTATAATGTCCTATGGGGCCTCAAACTAGGACTCCCTTTCTTCCAGCTCCAGAATAAGGATGTCTATCCCTCAACAATTTGGCCCCCAACAGACTATTCTTATTACATGTTCATGCCCTTCCACTCCAGAAGGGCTTCCTCTTAATAAGGCTCTAAGCCTCATTCAGGCAAGGTGCATCAAATGTGGCTATGACAGAGAGAAACAAAGGCCAGAGGAAAAAAGTGAATCATCTTTCAGAAGCTGCTGAGGTGAGAGTGGGGTTGTCAATGGAGGGACTGTGAAACAGAGAGTAAGCACTCATAAAGCCCGTACTAATATTCCAAGAACTGGGAGAGTGTATTAATCATGTCTTTATTTTTCAAATTTTATGATGGTTTAACATGTTGGGGGATTTGCTGGGTGGGGAGAGGCTGCTCCTTCCAGGGATAACTAATTCCTAGAGATAGTAAATCGCTTGCTTGAGAACACACCTTTCATATGCAGACATACTGATCCAGTGCCCGTACTCTTAACCCTCTTCTATATCTAATTCTCATGTACCAAGCCAATATTTCTCCTGCCTTAAATCACCCCAGGGCCAGGTACCAAACAACTAGAGACCATCCCATAGCCCAGAGCCCACTGAATTTATTCAAACTAGTCAATCCAAGCTGTTTACCCTGCCTCATTCCATCCTTCCTGTGGAAAGCACAGTAAAGACTCTGGGTCATACTTTTCCTTCATTCCTTCTGCCTCCTGACCAGGGTGCTTCCCCCTGTGGCCCTGTGTGGTGGTATGTGTCCCTCCTCTTGGGAACTGTATAACAATAAAATCTTTCAATGAAATTAACCTCTCTGTATCATCATCCAGGCACCTCCATAAATTAAAATCCCATAGATACAATCAAGACAGATAGGCATTTTTCATATATGATCCCAGTGAGTCTCACATCTCCTAGGAAACTGAGGCTCAGTGAAATGAGGATCCCTCTTAAGATTCCACAGTTTTAGTACAGAGCAGAATTTAAACTCAGGATTTTCTGACTTCATAGCTGAGTCAGAACTAGACCTTGAGCCCCTCGACCCCATATTTACTTTCTTAGTCTTTACCCTGGAAAGGCTGGGAATACAAGCTCTAGATTATAATTCAGCTAGACTCCTGCTATGGACTGAATTGTGTCTCCCCCAAATTCATATGTTGAAGCCTTAACCTTCAGTGTGACTATATTTGGAGATGGGGCCTTTAAAGAGGTGACTGAGGTTAAATGAGGTCCTAAGGGAACGGTTCTGATCCAATAAAACTGGTACCTTTACAAGAGCTTTCTCTGCCATGTGAGGATACAGTGAGAATTCAGCCATCTGCAAACCAGAAAGAAAGCTCTCACCAGAACCTGACTGTGTTAGCACCCTGATCTTGAACTTCCAGCCTACAGAACTTTGAAAAAATAAATTCCTTTTGTTTAAGCCACCTAGTCTACAGTATTTTGTTATGACAACCTGAGCTGAGACAGCCGCTACCTTATTTTTTCACCTTGGCAAATTTCTTCTCCTCTCTTAACCTTAGTTGCCCATTTAGCCATAAATTCTAAATTTATTTGTAAAGGCACAATTCTCAAATTATTAAGAATAAATCTCAGTTCTGCTGCTGATTTAGCAGAAATCATGACTGTCAATGTCATGTTAACAAGCCAAACATACTTTTAAAAATGCTTTAGAGAGCTGAAGACACAGGGAACATAGAAAAGAAACAGAAACTCTGAAAGTAATGAGTCCTTCCTAGGAGAGAAGAGACATACAGCTGCTCTCATCACTGGAGCAACAGCACGAAAAAAGAACCTGCCATAGACGGGTGTAAGGAGAAACTGGCTAAATTTTAGTCAACATTTAATGGCCACATATGGGCTGCCATGACTGATCAAATTCCAAGGACACACAGCCAAGAGCAAGTCTGCGTCCATACATTCAGTTTCTCTTATGGGTCTTTAGTCAGGGGCAAGTGGGCAAAACGTTGGGAGGAGAGAAGGAAAACCAAAAGAGGTCCCCTCCTAAGGTGTATAAAGTCTCCCACAAGTTCAGAGCAGCCAGTTTCTAGAGTCAAGAGGAACAGTTTAGGAGAGTGAAAAGAAATCCACCAGAGGTACTCCAGGGTCCAACTATGAAGGTCTGGAGATGGGTCAGGAGTCCTCACAAGCAATCCAGACTTCCAACTACCAAAGCATGAAAACTCAGCGGGCAGGCTGGGACAAAATCCTCTGAGGCATTCTGGACCTTTATGGAGAGAGGGGTAGCTTCCCTCCAAAGGTCAGAGGATGGGCAGCAAGGCCAAAGGAGATCTCTAAGCACAGAAGAAGGAAACTAGACTGAAGAACAAAATAATCTCCCCAGCAAGCCAATAACCTGGCAGCTTGGCTGTAAAGCAAGGAGATAACTCCATAGTTCTGAAAACTGATGACCTGGCCACGAAGCCCAGGTGGGTCTCTAGGATCTTGTTAGCTTTCAGATCCCAGGGTCTGCTGAAAGGAAATTCCTGATCCCACTCTTATAACATCTGAAGCCAGTGGTGAACTGCATCAGATGAAAACCACAACACAGCCAGACACAGCTCAACTACAGCTCGAATTAAATTTCAATAGCCTGACTAAGAAGAGCAGGTGCATCTGGAAATGGCCCTTATGGCAATCACCACCCAGAAAGAAATCTATTTTCTTTGAAATTACAGTTTTTTCTCTGTAAGGTGTGTGTGTGTGTGTGTGTGTGTGTATGTATACACACACATGCGTGCACACGTGCCTGCATATGCAAAAATCAGTCTGGATCCATACATTGGCATATCGCCATATATAAAAATCATCTCAAAATGGACCATAGACCTAAATGTGAAACCTAAAACTGTCTAGAAAAAAATATAGAAGAAAATCTTGGGACCTTAGATACAAGACCAAAAGCACAATCCATAAAGGAACACACTGATAAATTGGACTTCATCACAATTTCAAGCAGCTATTCTTCAAAAGAGCATGTTAGGAGACTAAAAGACAAGCCGTAGATCACAGACTAGGAGATAACATTACAAAGCAAATATCTGCTAAAGGACTTGTCTCTAGAGTATATAAAGAACGCTCAAAACAATAAGAAGAAAGGGTGCCTGGGTGGCTCAGTCGATTAAGTGTCCGACTTCCACTCAGGTCATGATCTCATATTCATGAGTTTGAGCCCCACGTTGGGCTCTGCACTGACAGTGCGGAGCCTGCTTGGGCTTTCTCTCTCTCTCTCTCTCTCTCTCTCTCTCTCTCTGCCCCTCCCTGGCTTGCTCTCTCTCTCTCTCTCTCTGAGAAAATAAATAAACTTAAAAAAAAACTCAGCAATAAGAAAACAAAAAACCCAAAGAACATGAACCGAAGATGGCAAATGATCACATGAAAAAATGTTCTACATCACTCGTCATTGGGGAAATGCAAATTAAAATACCACTACATACCTACTAGAATGGTGAAAATTAAAAAGATAGACCACACCATGTATTGGCAAGCATGCTTGTATTGGGAATGTAAAGTGTTAAAACCACTTTGAAAAACAGTTTGGCAATATCTTTTTTTTTATTAATTTTTTTTAATGTTTATTTATTTTTGAGACAGAGAGAGACAGAGCATGAACGGGGGAGGGTCACAGAGAGAGGGAGACACAGAATCCAAAACAGGCTCCAGGCTCCGAGCTGTCAGCCCAGAGCCCGACGCGGGGCTCGAACCCACGGACCCTGAGATCATGACCTGAGACGAAGTCGGACGCTCAACCGACCAAGCCACCCAGGCGCCCCAGTTTGGCAATATCTTTAAAGGTTGAACATGCACCTACCACATAATCCAGGCTTTCTAATTGTGGGTACTTACCCAAGAGAAAAAAAATATATGCCCATACAAAGACTTGGACATGAGTGTTCGTAACAGCTTTTTTTTTTTTTTTTGCAATAACCACAAATTGGAAACAGCCCAAATGTCCATCCATTGGAATGGAATGGAACGGAACGGAATGGAATGGAATACCAAATTGTGATATAGCCATACAATGGAACACTGCTTAGCAATCAAAATCATGGACTATTGATACATGCAATGATATGGATGAATCTCAAAATAATTGTTGATGCAAAGAAGCCAGACAACAAAGAGTACCTACAGTGTGATTTCATTTGTCTACAACTCCAGAAAATGTGAATTTATAGTGACAGAAAGCAAATCAGTGGTTGCTTAGAAATAGGAAGGTGAGGATGAGGGGAAAGAGACATTACAAAGGGGCACAGAAAATGTTTGAAGATGATGGACATGTTTACTGTCTTAGTGATGATTGTTTCATGGATGTATATGTCAGAACATCAATTTGGACACTTAATATGTGAAGTTTACTTTATGTATGCTATACCTCAAAAAAAAAAGCTGTTATTTAACATGAAAAAAATGAGATACTACCCACCAGATGGACTACAGTGAAAAGTTCTGGTAATACCAAGGGTGTGGAGAAATGGGAACTTTAATCACTGCTGGTGGAAGGGAAAGGATGCACAACTATTTGGGAATACTGGCAAAATTTACTAAAGCCAAACAAACACCTGTGCTAGACCCAACAGTTCTGTTTATTGGATGATACTCAAGAGGATGCATGCATATGCCTACCAAAAACATGTGCAGGAATGTGCATAGCAACTTTACTCGTATTTACCAAAAAAAAAAAAAAAGAAAAAAGAAAAGAAAAAATTATCCACCAATAGTAGAATGGATAAATTGTGGTATATTTTTCCCCACTTTCCTGAACTTTATTAAAGAAAGAGCGATGATGGTAAATCTCGAGAACATAATCAATTTTTTAGGATTCTTCCCTCAAAAACGTGACATTTGATTTCCAAACACATGCCAGAGCATAGATGGTTCCCAATTGTACTATGTAGGTGAGAAGCTGAAATCCTAAAATGTTCACCTTCCAACTTTCCCCGGTCTGCGGTCTGTCTTTGGATAAGCAATAATTGTCTGAACAGCTGCTATGGCTTCATTAATTTTTGTCTGCAGCTCTCTGAGCAATTGTATATGTAGCAATCACAGAATCTGAGCAGCTCCATTAAGAACTGCATCTCCTGTGTCAAAACCAAGAATATGTTTGTCTACAACAACAGGCAAGTCCTCTTTTGTTTGATTTGCTTTAACAACTGCATCCTGGACCAAAATTTGAATTGCTTTAGGATTATCAGGTAATCATCATGACACTGAATCTGAAGGTCAGCCAAAGTCATTACACCAGGCTTGAAATTGGGATTATTTACACCCAAATTGATCAATGGCTCTGCATTTTTAGCTGCGTTGTCAGCATTTTTTTCTATCATCAGCTACCAAATCCTTGTACTTTTCAGCATTACCTCCATATTCAAGTCTAATAGCTAAGCCAAGAAGCCTGTCAATTACTTCTCGTCATCTTGAATCTTGAAAGGACAGTTAACATCTCTGAGATACTTTTCTTTTTTTCTTTTTTTTTTTTAACGTTTTTTTTTTTAATTTATTTTTGAGACAGAGAGAGACAGAGCATGAATGGGGGAGGGGTGGAGAGAGAGGGAGACACAGAATCGGAAGCAGGCTCCAGGCTCCGAGCCATCAGCCCAGAGCCTGACTCGGGGCTCAAACTCATGGACCGCGAGATCGTGACCTGAGCTGAAGTCGGCCGCTCAACCGACTGAGCCACCCAGGCGCCCCTCTGAGATACTTTTCAAAGAACTTGGGCCAATCACTGCTGTGGATGTTTCTTAAATTACCTGTTTTCAATCTAATAGTGTCTGGTTTTCTGGTCTTCAAGCCAAACAATAAAGTTTCTAAATTATTTTTTTTAATGTTTATTTATTTTTGAGAGAGCAAGCAGGGGAGAGGCAGAGAGGGTGGAGGGCAGGGCAGAGTTTCTGAAGCGGGCTGTGTGCTGACAGCAGAGAGCCCGACGCGGGGCTCAAACCCATGAACCATGAGATCATGACCTGAGCCAAAGTCAGACGCTTAACCGACTGAGCCACCCAGGTTCCCCTAAAGTTTCTAACTTCTGTTTCATCTTTACAGTTGAATGAAGCCAGCAGGATTGTTGTTGTCAAGAACTGTCAGCTTGCGTTGGAACATGATCCCTGTGTCTTGCTCTGGTCCCCCAGCCTTTGGCCTGGAGAGGAGAGGCAAGGAGGGGTGGCAGGCACCAGTGCAGGCACCGGCAGTGGCAGCAGAGAGAGGGCCAAATTGAGGTATATTTATACAAATTGTGGGATAATATTACACAGGAAAAATGAACTACTGCAACAGAGTGGCAACAGATTATCGAGCCTCAGAGACATACTGTGGAATGAGGTGAGCCCACATGAAGAAAACATACTCTGTGATTCCATTTTTATGAAGCTCAGAACAGGAAAAACTAATGGTAATGCAGATCAAAATGGTGGCTATCTTTGGAGAAGTGTTGATTGGAAGGAGGCATAAGTGAACCTTCTGGGTTGTGTTCATTTACACAGAAATATGTAAAAATTCCTTCAGCTGTACACTTAAAATTTGTGAACTTTGCTAGATGTAGATTATATATCAATGAAAAGTAAAACAGTCCCAACAGTAGCAGCAACAAATAATGAACACTTAAATTCCATGATGTAAAGAGGGAAAGATTGGTAAGGAAATACAAAGATGCATGGAACAGAATTTCAAGAAATTAGGCAATGGAAACTTCATTCAGCAAGAATTTCTAATCATAAATATGTAGTTGCTCTTGCCATATCTCAGGGATTCTTAATTGGCTCTACTTCTTCCCTCCCTCATCCTCATTGTCTATTTTAAGACGTATTATCAAATTTCTTTCAAAAATTGGAATTCCTATTTATTATTGTAAATGATAGAGAAATCAAACTACGATATGAATGTTTCACTTCCCTGAGTTAGGAACTTAGAGCCCAGCCCAGACCCTCTTTGCTGAACTGAAAGATCCCAGGATCCGGTTGCCTCCCAGGTGTATCCACTTGGGATCTCAAACATTCAAAATAGACTCATCATCTCCTACCCACTGTATCCTCCTCCAGGTTTATCCGCCACCCTGCATTCCCCATAAATGGTTCACCAGGAACCAAAAAATCAAGTTAGCTTTTCCCCTCTGCCTTATATCTCCTCCTCCAAGCAATCAAAAAACTCTGCTGATTCTGATCCCTTGGTATGTCTTATCTGTCCCTTCTATTCTGTACCTCCTACCTTCTTCTATCTTGGTCTCATTATTTCTTTTGTAGATTGTAACAGCAGTCTCTCAAAGAATGATTTGCAGTCCACAGTCCTCCTAAGAGTATGAATTGATCAAAACTGAACTTTTTTTTTCATTTTTATGAACTAATGATGCACACTTACAACCTGAATGCTAAAGTAGATATATATCTATATCTGGATAGATAGATAGATAGATAGATAGATAGATATAGATCATTCCATCAAGTTTTGGTTTTTGAAAAAATGACATTTCATCCTAATGACTCAGTTCTTCTTCCTCAGGAAAGTGACAGTGGTATGGTAAGGTAATTTATAGGATCATTTCTCCCTCATGCGAAGTAGACCACAATCAAAAAGTTTGAAGGTCACTGTCTTTATTATCATCTTGCCTTTATTCCTGCCTTTCTTCTTCAAATACATGCACACGCTATCACCTTAGTCTGTACTACCAAAAAGTGATTTATGCAAAAAATATAATTGTGTCAATTTTCTTGCTCAGAATATTTCAGAGTTTCTACATTGTCTTCAGTGAGGATTATTAACATATTTTAGGTCCTTTTCCCTTTAAGAACAAATGAATAATAAAGTTTTTGACTTTCTTCTGAGAACAACATACATATACACAATATAATTTCATAAAATTTCAGAGATTTTGCAATACCCCTGAAGCCTATCCATAGATTTACTAGAGATTTCTCACCCGGCCTTTGAATAGCATAAAAGATCTTTTGCTTACCTACCAAAACCCTTCACTTCACTCCTCAATTTAAAGAAATTTCCAGGGGCTCCTGAGTGTCTCAGTCAGTTAAGCGTCCACCTTAGGCTCAGGACATGATCTCACGGTTCGTGAGTTTGGGCCCTACATGGGGCTTTGTGCTGACAGCTCAGAGCCTGGAGCCTACTTTGAATTCTGTGTCTCCCTCTCTTTCTGCCCCTCCCCCACTTGTGCTCTGTCTCTCTGTCTCTCTTTCTTGAAAATAAATAAACATTAAAACAATTTAAAATAAATAAATAAATTTCCAGGGGCGTCTGGGTTGGTTAAGCATCCAACTCTTGATCTCAGCTCCGGTCATGATCTCACAGTTCATGAGTTAGAGCCCCACATCGGGCTCTGCGCTGATGGTGCTGAGCCTGCTTGGGATTCTGTCTCTCCTTCTCTCTCTGCCCCTCCCTCACTTGTGGTCGTGCTCTCTCTCTCTCTTTCTCACGCACACACAAAATAAACTTAAAAATTAAAAAATAAAAAAATAAAAGGAATTTACAGAACACACCATGTTCTATCTTACTCCTTATTTAAAAAATCAACTTTATTTTGGAATAGTATGAGATTTACATAAAAATTGCAAGATAGTACAGACAGTTTCAGTACACCCCATACCCACTCACCCCCATTATTAACATCTTACATCAGTATGGTACACTTGTGACAATTAATGAGCCAATATTGATATGTTATTATTAAATAAAGTTCCTACTTTATTCAGATTTCTTTATTTTTACCAAATACCCTTCTTCTGTTCCCGGATCCTATCCAGGGTACTATGTTACATATATGTTACATGTAATATCTCTTTTGGTTCCTTTTGGCTGTAATAATTTCTCAAACTTTCGTTGTTTTTGGTGACCTAGACAATTTTGATGAGTATTGGTCAGATATTTTATAGAATATCCATTAATTGGGACTTATCTGATGTTTTCCTCATTATTAGGCTTAGGGTTACGTATTTTGGAGAGGAAGACCACAGAGGGAATGTACAATTTTCACATCATATCTAGGGTGCATGCTATCAACATAACCTATCACTGTTAATATTAATCTCGATCCACTGGCCAAAGTAGAATTTGTTATGTTTCTCCACTGCAAAATTAATCTCTCCTCCCCACCCCCTTCTATGCTGTATTCTTTGGAAGGAATTCACTGTGCACAGCCCACACTTCAGGAATGTGGAGCTGTATTCCACTTCCTGGAAGGCACAAATTCTTTTGCATGGGAAACTGGTCTATTCTTCCTTTCTTTTATTTTTAAATGCTTTACCCCTATCTGCAATGCTGAAATAACAAAACAGTCCCCAAATTTTAATGGCTTAGCACACAATTTATTTCTTGTCCATGTCATAATGTCATCGTGGTTCTGCTCCACAAAGTCACTCAGGCACCCAGGCTGACAGTTTCCATCATCGGGTAACTACACCTTCTGATAACTTACAACTTCACTAGTTGTTAAAGCAGATAAAAGGTCCTGGAATGTTTTGCACTAGCAATCAAATGCTTCAGCTTAGAAGTGTCACATGTCACTTCTACCCCTAGCCCGCTGACAGAACTAGTTACATAGCTCTGCCTAACTACAAAAGAGTGGGGAAAGTATAATCCTTCTCTGTGCCTGGAAGGAGAGAGAACCAGACAGGGGCGAGCACTAAAAGTTTCTACCATGAGCCTCCTAACCCACCTGCCCACCAAATAAAATCCTATTCTTCCTCAAAAATCTCATTCAGCTGAAACGCTGTGAAGCCTTCACGGTCTCTTCCTGACAGACTTCAGGTTCCCTTCACACTCCATCAGCACTTTGTACAGAGCAACATTAAAGCAACTATTATATTGGATTGTAATTGTTAGTTTGCATGTCCTGTAGAAGAAAACAGTCAACCTGCTATCCTTAGCATTAATACAGTGCCTCTTACATAGAAGATATCCAATAAACCTCTATTAATTATTGAATTAATTGGTGGATTTTATAATAAAAATTTTATAATAAAATGTTACACAGGAACTTCGTATGTAATACAATTACTCATAGATAATTTCTTGGCAATTGAAGTGGAGATTTTTTTCCCTTTACTACCTTTAAATGAAGTGTTGAATCATACCTTCAAAAATGTTTTACCTACATTAGCATGAGGAATCCTGTGTCTCAAACATATGGTCATATTTCTACTTTATTCCAGAGACCTGAGTTAACTTTTTATTTTTTTATTTTTTTATTTTTAATTTTTTTTTAACATTGATTTTATTTTTGAGACAGAGAGAGACAGAGCATGAATGGGGGAGGGTCAGAGAGAGGGAGACACAGAATCCGAAACAGGCTCCAGGCTCTGAGCTGTCAGCACAGAGCCCGACGCGGGGCTCGAACTCACGGACTGCGAGATCATGACCTGAGCCGAAGTCGGCTGCTTAACTGACTGAGCCACCCAGGCGCCCCTTAACTTTTTATTTTTAAAAAATTCTCCCTGGAATTTTAAAATTCCAGTCTTTCTAATTGTTCTCTAAGATTCGAGAAGCACATCCTTTCATGGTTTGTGATTGGTTTTTGTTTGTAGGTTTGTATTACTTTCTTGCGTGGTTTGTAATGTCAGAAACCTACTTTAACATGTGGTCAAGAGAGGAGAGTAACACCTTAATTGTAGGTGGAATGCATTTTTTCCACAGTGAATTTATCAGTTGTGTTGAATGTCTATATTGTACACATAAGTATTCTTCCAAATGAAAAGGTGGAGGGAGTGGCCTAAAAGGAGAGTAAGCCCTTGAAGAGCTCATGATGATGAATGTATGGACAATATGTCAGTAAACCTCAATAACAGACAATAAGGTTATAGATAACATGTGGTTGATATGTGCGTGATACAAACACCGAGTCTTATGAGTTCAAGGCTGACATGCTCTGGGTGCAGCGTGGGTGAGAGGGGAGAGAATCCAGAGGTAAGGAGACTACTTGGAAAGCCTTGTCAGTAGTTCCATCATGAAATTCAGGTCTACACCAGATCTCATAGACCACAGAGATATGTAGTGTGCAGTGACTGCATTTCTTACATAAGGAAGATATTTTAAGTGTAATTTTTCTAGATGTATTCTAGATTTATTCTATTTCTATTATTTTTTCACAAAAATTAGTAGTCGTGTGTGTGTGTGTGTGTCAACTTTTCTGTTTTAAAAGGTAGTATACGTCTATGAGGAAACTTAAAAATATCTTAAGTTCCTAGATTTTAAGACATCTACTCACTTTAAAAAAATTTTTTAACGTTTATTTATTTTTGAGAGACAGAGCATGAGTGGGGGAGGAGCAGTGAGAGAGGGAGACACAGAATCTGAAGCAGGCTCCAGGCTCCCAGCTGTCAGCACAGAGCCCGATGTGGGGCCTGAACCCACAAACCGTGAGATCATGACCTGAATGGAAGTTGGATGCTTAATCCACTGAGCCACCCGGGCGCCCCAAACATCTACTCATTTTTAAGAGCAGGTTACAGTTTACCATTCTATATTTTTATAACATTTCTAAATTTACTAAGTTACTCTTTAATTGAAAATCATTCTGAATCAACAATCAAGGAAACTACTTTCCAAGCTCAATACGTAAGACACTAATAGAACCCTCATCATCTTTGGGTCAGGTCATTGTGAGACTCATGTGCAAATGGCACGATGTTTGTGAGTTGAATTCCTACTTGACTGAGTTGGAAGTAGACTATTCCTATGCCAGCAACCAGCCACCTCACAGAGGTGGCTGACCTGGGGTTGGGGGTGGAGGGATGAGAAGATAGTATGGCTGCATCCAAAATGACTTAGAGTGATGCAGAAGGGAGGATAGAATTATCTTCCGTTACATGTATGCATACAAATTATTACCAATAGTTGCTAAGCATATTGTCTTATTTGCTTGTTAAGGGTAGCAATAAAATGTTTGTCAAGGTGGAGGAGGAGTACCACTCGAGTATATGATCTTGTTCTCCTATTTGCAACAATTTTTTCTCCAATGTTTTGTGATTTTACAGAGCTAATTTGCAGACTGAAATCACTGGTTTCTAGTTCAGTGAAAGGAGATTTATTGGCACTGGAACAAATGAAAAGATCATATAGAATCTTAAACCCAAAGACCATACTCAGTAAAGAAATGAAATCAGAATGCTCTTCTGGAATGCGGAAATCAAAATGGGAACATGTTCATGTCTTTGCAAATAAGACTGCACTTTATCACACATTTGAAAAATCAGTTTGGTATTTCATCAGAATTTCTCAATGTTCAATGCCAAATTATTGTGTAAGTTGAGAAAAGGTTTTTTGTAATATGACCAAAGTGGTAAGGAAAATGTATGTTTATAATGTGAAACAGGGAAGTGAGATCCAGCCAAAGTTCTAACTGTATTTGCGGTGGTAGCTTAAAGACAGCAGAAAGAATAGTGTATTTAGAAAGTATTCACAAAGGATAAAAAGCCATCCAGAATTATTTTATTAGTTGTTCACACACCAAGCATATTGAAATATGCATTTTAAAATAGCCTCTAATTGTTCCATGGCATCTAAGAGGTGTTAGACCAACCTCTTAGAGATAACTCATACTTTAAAAATAAATATATAAAATGGGCTTGCAAAACTATGTCAGGACCTAAAATTAGACAAGGGATAGACAAAGAATTTATAATTGTCAAGGGGTGAGAATTGGGTATCAATATTCAGTTTCTTCTCTTTCCACTTCAGTTTTTACAAGGTAGTATTGTACATTGAAAAGACCATGGAAACAGGCCGAGTCTAACTCCCAGCTCTGTCATTGACCAGCTGTATTTCTTTGAGTGAATGACTTTATCTGGGACACATTTAAAAAAAAATTTTTTTTTAATGTTTATTTTTTTAAAGAGAGAGACAGACGGAGACAGAGAATGAGTGGGGGAGGGGCAGAGAGAGAGGGAGACACAGAATCTTAAGCAGGCTCCAGGCTCTGAGCTGTCAGCACAGAGCCTGATGAGGGACCTGAACCCATGAGCCACAAGATCATGACCTGAGCTGAAGTCGGACACTTAACCGACCAAGCCACTCAGGTGCCCCCCGGGACACTTACTTTTTTCATCTCTAAATTGGAAATAATACCTCCCTCTAAGATCCTGTAAAAATTACAGGTAATGTTTATTTAAAGTGACTAACACTTCATAAACATCTTATAAACAAAAACTGGTCTTATTGATCTATCTTTTGTCCTTTATCTCCAAATAGTCTGGGTGATCAGTAATCTTGATTATTCAAACCTCCTAAATATCTCTTGAACCCTCAGTTGTCTCCATACCCCATTGTCTGCCATCAGGATTACCTGTCAGTTCTCTAGCAACAGCCCCTGAGTCCAATCTAGAGTGATTTTTTTTTAAAGATTTTGATCCTGTTACTCTCCAGTTTAATACTCACAAATAGTCTCCCCTGGTCTTTGGGATTACGTCCTAAATCTCACTGTCTTTGGGATTAGCACCTAGATCTGGTCCTGCTCACCCCTCCAGCCTCATTTCTCTATGCCATAATTTCACCAGACATCCTGGCACTCCTTTCGGTGTCTGCATAGCAGATTGCAGAAACAACAGGTGTGGAGGCAGAGAAGAGAGTGCCTGCAGAGCACATATCAGGGATGGCACAATCTCCTCTGTAATCGGGGGTAGAGTGTATGGCAGATCCTACTAGGCTAGTCCTATGGATCAGACTTCGCGATGGTTCCATACTCAGTAAGTCATGCCTCTGTGATAGAGCCCAGAAACTAGAGACTGCTGTAGCACAGCATTGGCATTACAGTAGAAATAATTCCTCTGGTGTATGTTAAATATTATTTCTTCTCAGTATGAATCCATTACCTCACTCAAAGCACAGAAACAGCAAGGCCGTAGACTAAATTAAGTGCAAAAGTTAAATGATTTGAGTGGTGGCAGGAGACCCACAAAAGAAATGATCTTGTTTTTTTCATCTTTTTTGCAAAGAACAGGAGCTTAAATTACAGGGGTATCGAGAGCTAAAAGAATGGAAAGTGATCACCAAGTTGTGGGGGAATAAATACAAGGGTATAGATTAGGCAAACCCAATTCACTTACCATATGCCAGTGACTCATGAATTCAGGGGCCAGCAAAATGCTATCTTTGGATTAGGGTCAAGCCTTGCTCCTGAGGCAGGTAATATTCCCACAGGAAGCCACACTGACCTGTGGCCAGGCTGCTGGGCTTGCAAGGAGCAGATGCTAGGGACGATGGGTCTGTTGCACAGGCTGTTACACAGCTAGATGAAGCTCTATTAGCTGAGTGCGAAATTACTTCACCTTAACCTTTCATCACCTGCCCCTGGACAGCCTGATGGTGTTGTTCCCCCTTTACCTTCCTACCCCTACCCTCCCATCTCTTCCACCCCTGCATATTGTCCTAGGAGCCATCCGCTACAGCAGAGATGAGACTAGGTCCTCTGCACCCCTGGGCCAAACTCCACAGAGACAGCAGCAGCAGAGTAAAGAGGAGAGTACAGCTACTCCCCCAAGGTCCTTAACAGCTTCGGGAAAATGGCACTGCTTCATTGGCTAGTGATTATTTAACACTCCCTGACAAAACCTATGCCAATGCCTCCCTCCATTAATACGAGTTTTTTAAAAACTTTTTTAAAAGTTTATTTTATTTACTTTAAGAGAGAGAGAGAGGTGAGTGGGGTAGGGGAAGAGGGAGAGAGGGAGAGAATCCCAAACTGACAGTGTGGAGCCCAACATGGGTCTCCATCCCATGAAACACAAGATCATGACCTGAGCCAAAATCAAGAGTCAGATGCTTAACCAAAATGCTTATTTATTTCATTTTTTCATCACAAAACATATGTGTATATTTTTTCTTTTTAATTTTTTTAATGCCAGTATAATTAATGTACAGTGTTATATTAGTTTCAGGTATACAATACAGTGATTCAACAATTCTGTACATTACTCAGGGCTCATCACATAGGTGCACTTTTTTTCCCCCCTTTTTATTTACATCCAAGTTAGTTAGTATATAGTGCAACAATGATTTCAGGAGTAGATTCCTTAATGCCCCTTACCCATTTAGCCCATCCCCCCTCCCACAAACCCTCCAGTAACCCTCTGTTTGTTCTCCATATTTAAGAGTTTCTTATGTTTTGTCCCCCTCCGTTTTTTATATTATTTTTGCTTCCCTTCCCTTGTGATCATCTGTTCTGTGTCTTAAAGTCCTCATATGAGTGAAGTCATATATTTTCTTTCTCTGACTAATTTTGGTTAGAATACCCTCTAGTTCCATCCATGTAGTTACAAATAGCAAGATTTCATTCTTTTTGATTGCCAAGTAATACTCCATTGTGTATGTATACCGCATCTTCTTTATCCATTCATTCATTGATGGACACTTGGGCTCTTTCCATACTTTGGCTATTGTTGATAGTGCCGCTATAAACATTGGGGTGCATGTGTCCCTTTGAAACAGCACACCTGTATCCTTTGGATAGATACCTAGTAGTGCAATTCCCGGGACGTAGGGTAGTTCTATTTTTAATTTTTTGAGGAACCTCCATACTGTTTTCCAGAGTGGCTGCACTAGTTTACATTCCCACCAACAATGCAAAAGAGATCTGCTTTTTGAGTATCCTCACCAACATCTGTTGTTGCCTGAATTGTTAATGTTAACCATTCTAACAGGTGTGAGGTGTTATTGTGGTTTTGATTTGTATTTCCCTGATGATGAGTGATGTTGAGCATTTTTCGTGTGTCGCTTGGCCATCTGGGTGTCTTCCTTGGAGAAGTGTCTATTCATGTCTTTTGCCCATTTCTTCACTGGATTATTTGTTTTTTGTGTGCTGAGTTTGGTAAGTTCTTTATAGATTTTGGATACTAACCCTTCTTCTGATACGTCGTTTGCAAACATCTTCTCCCATTCTGTCTGTTGCCTTTTAGTTTTGCTGATTGTTTCCTTCACTGTGCAGAAGCTTTTTATTTTGATGAGGTCCCAGTAGTTCATTTTTGCTTTTGTTTCCCTTGCCTCTAGAGATGTGTTGAGTAAGAAGTTGCTGCAGCCAAAATCAAAGAGGTTTTTGCCTGCTTTCTTCTTGAGGATTTTGATGGCTTCCTGTCTTACATTTAGGTCTTTCATCCATTTTGAGTTTATTTTTGTGTATGGTGTAAGAAAGTGGTCCAGGTTCATTCTTCTGCATGTTGCTGTCCAGTTTTCCTAGTACCACTTGCTGAAGACGCTGTCTTTATTCCATTGGATATTCTTTCCTGCTTTGTCAAAGATTAGTTGGCCATATGTCTGTGGGTCCATTTCTGGGTTCTGTATTCTGTTCCATTGATCTGAGTGTCTGTTTTGTGCCACATATGTGTATATTTTTAAAGTAAAATAAAATGTTATCAATTTAATGACAATTGAATGAAATGAAATTTAATTAATCAAATTTAATGAAAAATTGCCCTAATCTTTCTCATTTAATACCCAATACTAGAGGTAAAAGTTAAGTTAAAAAGAGTTTTTAACTTATTTAGCTTTTTCTTCTAGTATTTACTGCCATATATCTCAACAGTATGTTTATTCTACTATTGCTTGATTTTCAATCATAGACATTTTCTGTTTTTCCACCAAGGAAGGTAAGAATTTAGCTCTCCCTCAACTCCTCCTGCCCTTGCTGTTCTTCTGTACAAGCATGCACAAACACTCACAGATGACCATAATACGTGAGTTACCATGCTTACGTTTTTGGTTTTATTGGTATTAATAATTACCTTATTTTTCTGGTTGCTTAGTTTTTCCTGTACTTATTCATGTATTATTCCATTACCCAAAGTCTCCGCCAGGGTTGTCAAACTCCCTTCAATAGGTTCAGACATTCCAAGCCATCTCTAAATTTGGTTTTTCCCCCTGGAGTCCACACTCCTGGAGCCCTTTACCCTCTTGCTATAATCTGAATTGGCTTCTCTTTAACCTATGGGAAGGCTGTCAATGTTGTACAATACTTCTTCTTTTGTCTTGGTGATCTTATTCACTTCTCTCCCTGTATTAGATCCCTGTTTCCTAGATCCTACACCATCTTTTTTTGCTTGTTTGTTTAAAGATTTTGAGTACTCTCTACACCCAACATGGGGCTTCAACTCACAACCCTGAGATCCAGAGTCACATGCTCCGCCAACTAAGCCAGCCAGGCACCCTCATTTGCTTTTAAAATAGAACATGTCCTTCAGAGACTTCCTGATAAAGGGTGCAGGGAAGTGAAGTTTTATTGTCCTTACACATCTGAGAATGGTTTTTTTTTCCTCCTCTCACACTAGATAGTTAGACGGTATATAGGACTGTGGGTTGAAGATTATTATCCTTAAGTTTTAAGATTTTGTTTTTTCCCCGTTGTTCTGAAATTTCATGATGATGTGCATTGATATACATTTTATTCCACACCATTATGCCAGGCACTTGGTTGCCTTTTGATCTGGAAATCTGTGTCCTTCAGTTTTGCACATTTATTTTGTATTTTTTCTTCTGTAATTCCTTTTAAGAATTTCCATTTATTGGATGTTTGATTTCTTTGTTCTCTAATTCTCATTGTTTCTCTCCTGTTTTTCATCTCTGTCTTTTTATCTATTTCTGGGACTGTTTCTCAAATTTATCTCTTGATTCTTCTATAAAGTGTTTTACTAATGTGGTCATATTTTTAAATCTCAAGAGCTCCTTTTTAAATTCTGATTATTTATTATAGTATACTTCCTTATTACATAGATGTGATTTTTTTACTTCTCAGGTATATTCATTGTAATTTATATTTTATTTTGCCTCTGTTTCCTCTGAGTTCCTCTTCTCCAAGTGTTTATTATTTATTTTTTTAGTTTTTGAGAGAGACAGAGAGTGAGTGTGAGCGGGGGAGGGGCAGAGAAAGGAGGAGAGAGAATCCCAAGAAGGTTCTGCACTGTCACCACAGAGCCCGATGCAGGGCTCAAGCTTACCATCCGTGAGATCATGACCTGAGCTGAAATCATGAACCAGACGCTAACTGACTGAGCCACCCAGGTGCCCTAAGACTCCATCTTTACGTAATCAAAGACCTGATAAAGAACATGAAGCACAGGCAGTTATCTTAATAAGATACTGAGTCCTTATTTTCCAGGCAAGTTATTTATCTGGTAAAGAAAAATCTTTTACAATAATCCAAGAAAAATTTCTCCTTTCAATAGAGAGAAAATTAAATTCCAGTTTTGCATAGGCACACTATTGCTATTAAAGCTCACTTTTAAAGCCTTTAAAATAAATTCATTCAATTTCAGCAGCAGCTTGACCACACAAGATAACAATTCCTCCTTTCTTCCCTTCCTCCCTTTCCTAGTGCTTCTCTTTCTTTTCCTAACTTTCTATGTCCATTTAGGTTTTGTCTTTTGGTTTTTTTCTAGTCTAAAATAACATTTAAATAACCTCTGAATTAGGACAAATTACTCTACTTTCCCCTTAACAAAAATGTATTCTCATACCTCATACCTTTCCCTACCAAAAACACATTTTACTGTCCCTGTATGCTTTGCCTAAAGTTTCTTTTCTTTACCCTTATTATTTCTACATGTAGGTTTCATTTATATATATTCATTAGAATTCTTAACCTTTAGAAAACAATTTCCAATGAAAGCCAAGAAGTAAGCAATTGTGAACTGTTACATACTAACATTGTGAGATTAGCATATTTATGATTATATCATTTTGTAATTTCTACACATGCATTTTCATAGTATAACTTGTTGATGTGGCAAAAAGAACATGTTAACAGATCCAAATATCTTTAGTTCCTCAAAGAAAAAGTTACAAAAACTTACACACGTAGCTTTTTCTGCCATGTTGACATACATTAAGCAAATCATTTTTATTGTACCTTTTGTTCTTAGATTGAATTTACAATTTTATAATCTCTAGTAGAGATAATAGAAGCTAATTTGACTAGTCTTAATTTATGTAAGTGCTTACATTTTCTTCAAGCCAATTAATAGAACTTTTCTACAAGTCAGTTTTTAGGTATACCATCCAGATGGGAAAAAATACCACATCTATATAACATACATACATTGCTACACATAAACATCCAGACAGATAAAACAGAAGTCTTATGGCTTTTGTTTAAATATTTTATGAAAATTTTAAATTTTATATCAAGTACAATAATACAAAACTTCTATTACAAACTTCTAAAAGAACAGTTAGATCTAAATGGTGATTCTGGCAGATGGGACAAGTTAAGCTTACCCATTTAGATAGCTACAGCTTTTACCAATATTTGTGGAGAAAACTTTGAAGGTTTTTGTTTGTCTTTAATAGATAATCCTGTGGAGGCTGCAGACTAAATTTTGGGCAAGGGAGCCTGTGAAATATCAAGTTTTTTAAAAACCTGTTTTTTCCAGTTTTGGGAGTTACTTTAGCCAACAATTTTCTCCTTGGATACTTACAGTTCTAAGACATGGTAAGATTAATATTTCCAAGAGACTGAGAAAGGATAGAGGGTTTATCTGAGAAGGAACTCAAGGGCATATGTGCTTGTTATCAAAAATCAAAGACGAACAGGCAGGCCACAGACTGGACAAAGATCATTTTAGAGCTTATGTCTAACAAAGGACTTGCATCCAGAATATATGAAGTACATCTAGAACTCAATAATAAAAAGAAAACCCAATTTTTTAAAGTGGAGGGGGCATAGAAAATAAAGATTAAATGTAGTGTGGGATCCTAGAAGAACCTGGAACAGAAAAGGGACAATAATAGGGAAACTGATGTATTTGAATAGTTTATAGTGTAGCTAAGCGAAAAAGAAAAAAAAAAAATCAAGGGTAATTACTGTTAGGGTCAGGCGTAAGGCAGGGTAAAGATAGGAGTCAGAGGCTAAAAAATTTTAGCAGTCAAAGGCTTTATTTGGGAACTAAGGTCTAGGGCGAGGTTCCATGACTCAGGGAGAGAGAGAGAGGAGTCAGGGAATGAAACGCCCAGAGTCTAAGAGACCCCCAAAAATGAACCACCAGAGTCCAGAGTCAAAGCTAAGCAGCAAGGGTCATTTATTACAGGTTCGAACCTGGACCTCTGCGCCCTCGTTGCGGTGACGCCGAGAGGTCCTGAGAGAGGTTTTTACACCCCTTTTATAGACAGGTACAAACAAGTCATGGGGAAATTAGGAATACACGGATGTGCAAGCAATAATGATTGATCAGACATACACGGATGTGCCAAGTAACAGTGGTTGATCAGAAATACACGGATATGCCAGGCAACTATCATTGATCAGAAATACACGGATGTGCCAAGTAACAATGGTTGATCAGAAATACACGGATATGCCAGGCAACTATGATTGATCAGACATACACGGATGTGCCAAGTAACAGTGGTTGATCAGAAATACACGGATATGCTAGGCAACTATGATTGATCAGGAATACATGGGCGCGTCAAGCAATTGTACAGAAGCGGAACAAGCTGGTTAAGCTTGGTTAGGTTTCAGTTTCCCGTAACTTAAGCTTTTAAGTTTTAATTTTCTTAGGCCTCTCAGGAAGTCGCCCCCAGGTGTGGTGGGGTGGGCTTTTTAAGCTGTAGCGGTTCCCGGTTTAGGTCTGGGTGGGCCTTTTTCGTGTCAGGTCGTGCTGTCGCTGGGTGATTGGCTGACCTCCAATTCGTTCTGGCACGCTACTAGGGGCTTTTCGTTGGGTTGCGCTGGCAAGATGGCCGTCCCCTCTACTGTGGTTCCAAGGACATCCTAACATTCCAATCTCTTATTGGTGATAATGGGCGGCGGATCTGATCTGGCTGCTTCCTGCGGGCGTAAGGGCGACGTCATGGTATGTGGGGTCTGAGTTGGAATTCGGGAATATGGCCGGACCACCATCTGGTGAAATGCAACCTGGGAAACTTCATGAATTCATTTTCATACGAAATGGAGAAAACAAGGTAAGAGCATAAGTATTATACAGATAGCAACTAGTGGGGTGACTATGGGGAGGAGCCAAGTTAGGAGGGGTGATTGCCACCAGGAGGTTAGGGGGTCTGAGGATCCTGGGCGGGCGGATAGAGTTTTTTGGATTTCCTTTAGGTGTTCTATATTGGTTTCAACTAAGCCTGATTCAATGAGGTAGTAGCAACATTCCTCCCTCAAGAACAGGCATGTTCCCCCTTTTTCTTCTGTCAGGAGATCTAGGGCTCGTCGGTTTTGCAGAGTGACCTGTGCTAGGGAGTTGATCTGCCTTTGTAAGGCGGATAGGGAGGTTGCTGAGGCTTCTAATTTATTGAGGATGTCTCGGCCCAACAGGGGGACGGGGCAGGAGGGGATTACTAGGAAGGAGTGGGAGAAGTGGAAGCCATCCAAGCAGCAGGTGAGTACCGGTGTGCATGGGGGAATGGAGGGGGTGCCATTTATGCCCATGACCGAAATGGAGGACAGCGTGGTGGGGCCTGAATAGCTCGGCAGGACGGAATAGGTAGCCCCCGTGTCCAACAGAAAGGAGATGGACTTACCCGCTACCTGGAGTTTTACCCTGGGCTTGGTGTGGGTCACCGGAGTTACTGAATCTGGGCCTCGTCAGTCATCATCCTCCATCTCCAGCAGTTGGAAGGCAGAGTCCAGTTGGGGTGAAGCTTGCCATGTGGAGGCGTTGCGAGTCTGTCGTCCCTTGGGTTAGGACAATCGGATTTCCAACGGCCCATTTGTTGGCACAATGGGCATGGACTGGTAGGCTTTTTGGGATGGGGACACTGACGAGACCAATGGCCTTCTTGGCCACGTTTAAAGCAAGGGCCCGGAGGGGGCCGTGGTCCAGAGGGCTTTATTGTGGCTGGCCTCAGGGCAGCTACCAAGGCTTGGGTCTGTAATTGTACCTTTTGTTGGAGACGGGCCTATCGCCATTATTCTTGAGCTTCCTCTCGGCCATTAAAAACTTTAAAAGCCATCTTTACCAGGTCGGCCATAGGGGTTTGAGAACCATCTTCGGCCTTTTTTAGTTTTTTTGAATATCAGGGGCTGATTGCGAAACAAAATAGGTGGCCAATACTGTGGCCCTGGCGGGGGTGGTAGGGTCTAGTCTGGTATACTGGGTAAGTGCCTCTGTGAGCCGGCTAAGGAAGGCTGTGGGGTTTTCATTGGGGTCCTGTATTATTTCTTGAACTGATTTGTTCGAGGTTGCCCTCATGCCTGCTAGTAGGCACTGGATCATCTGGTCCCGGCGCTGGTGACCATTGCCTGCATGTTGGTAGTTCCAATCGGGGTCGGCCGCCGGCACAGCATCGGCCTCTACAGGCATAGTGGGGTCGGTCATGTGGGTTTGGTCTGCATGTTCCCTGGCTGTGGCCTGGATGCGCTCCCTCTCCTCAGGGGTGAGGCTAGAGGTGAGGATTACATGGATGTCATGCCATGTGAGACTGTAGGCTTGGGCAAGGTATTGGAATTCTTTAATGTATTGGGTGGGGTCAGCCGAGAATGACCCTAGCCGCTTTTTGATGGCGGATAAGTCTTGGAGGGAGAAGGGGATGTGAATGTGAACCAGGCCTTCAGGTCCTGCCACCTCATGGAGAGGTAAGATGGCCACTGGGGTCTGTTCGCTGGGAGGGGCCTGAGCACGAGTTTGGGATGATATGGGAGGCGAGGGCGGGACGGCTGGGGGTTGGGAGTATGGAAGGGGGCGAGGACAGGTGGGCAGTGTGGCTAGATCCTCTAATGGGTCAGAGATCGGGGAAGTTGGTGAGGTGGGGTTGTCGGGGGGGTTGTGGGTGGGCAAGGAGCATGCATGCAGAGGGGCAGGAGGAACATAGGTTGGGGCGAGACCTGAGGTCCCAAAAGACCATGACGTAGGGTATTTCTCCCCATTTTCCCAGCCGATGGCAGAAATTGTCCAGATCGGTTAAGATTTGGTATTGTAAAGACCCCTCGGGTGGCCATTGAGAATCATTATCTAATTTGTACTGAGGCCAGACTACAGTGCGAAGACGGATGAGTCGGTTACGACGAAGTTCGTCTTGTAAGCCCAGGAGCCGGAAGTTTTTTAATAGACATTGGAGGAGGGGTAGGAGATCGAGGTGGTTTAGACTCGTTACTCCCCATTGGCTTGGCAGGGCGAGGTGTCCCTTGCGCTGCAATAAGGGGCCTACTGGCGTGCGGGCCTTGCGGCATGCGGAGGAAAGGAGACTGACTTGCGAGACATCTCTCGTGGGTGTCAGCCGTAGTTGGAGGAGGGAAGGAGGGGTCTGTCCTACTTACCGGCTCCTGTAGGTGCTTGTGAGTAGGGTAGTTGGCGTCTGGCTTGGCGAGGAGGGAGCTCAGCCAAGGGAGGCGAGCTACTACCTCCCCCCGGGTTTCGGCACCAAATGTTAGGGTCAGGCGTAAAGCAGGGTAAAGATAAGAGTCAGAGGCTAAAAAATTTTGGCAGTCAAAGGCTTTATCGGGAACTAAGGTCTCGGACGAGGTTCCGTGACTCAGGGAGAGAGAGAGAGGAGTCAGAGAAGTTGCCCCCAGGTGTGGTGGGGTGGGGTTTTTAAGCTGCAGCGGTTCCAGGTTTAGGTCCAGGTGGGCCTTTTTCGTGGCAGGTCGTGCCGTCGCTCGGTGATTGGTTGACCTCCAATTCGTTCTGGCAACTTCTCGTTGGGTTGCGCTGGCAAGATGGCCTTTCCCTCTACTGTGGTTCCAAGGACATCCTAACAATTACTACGAAGCTTTTTGTTTTGTTTTTGTTTTTGTTTTTAAGGGTAGGGACAGTCTGATGAATTTTTTTGCCTGCAGCAGAAGCCAAAAATATGGGAAGGCCTAGACTTCGTGGGATTTGCTTACAGAGTAAGGGACAATAAGTCAAACCTTCTTGTGCCTTTTCTGTGCTTTTGTCAAAGCTAGTTCCCGGCTATCAGTATTTTCATCTTTCACGCCTGCTTGAGTGTCCTTTGCAGTTCTTAGCATTTGTTCTGAGTCTGATCTCTACTTCGTAATCTAGTTAAGGAAGTTTGTGAAGTTTTTTTTCCCTCACACTAGCCATGTATCTTCTATAACTGTTCTTTCTTTTCTCTCTCCTTCCTTCCTTCCTTCCTTCCTTCCTTCCTCTCTTTCTTATCTGATCTTCCTATAAGTACCAACAGGGCATTTGTTTAGGATGAGAGCTCTCTTAAAAATCCTTTAGATGTAAAAGTCCAAATTTTCAAAGGTATACCTACTTCAACTATGATTCCAAACCAATAAGCCTTTTTATGGCTTAAAATCAATAAGCCTTTTATGGCAAACCATGGACACAGGGGTGTCCTCAAAGAGAATGCCAACGATATAGCCCTCTCAAGATGCAGAACCACTCCAAAGATAGTATAAGAAAGCAAAGACCTTCACTGACACTGGTGGTAAAGAAAGTTCTGTTTCCCACAAAGTGAGACACTTTAATTCACAGATCCATTAATCTATGTTTCCTGAAAGGTGGTACCGGAATGGGAATTTTCCCAGCACAAACAAGGGAATGAAAACAGAGATGGTAATAGCACCCTAGCCTGCTGGCTGGCTGCCTGATGCAAGCCCAACAGCCTGCACAACCCCACCTCCCCAAGTGCCAGAGACCAGAGAGAATATTCTCACTAGTTACAGATCCAAGTTCTTAGTAATAAAACAAGACAAATGAAGATTCTCATGATTTTCATCATGACAAATAACACAAAAGTCAGACAATGCAAACATGAAAACTTCTGGGAGGCTAAGAATCCATAACCTATAGGAACCCCAAACCAAATTCATGATTCAAGATCTATTTTACCAAAGTTACTCTCCTGCCATTATGAGCTTAGAAAGGAAAGGACAAAGAGAAATGTTTGTATTGCTCTCTTCACTGGGTACTAGAGTCAGAGATCTGGGAGACTGACGTGGTAAGGATTCTTACCTTCTGTTGGTCTGTTGTTTGTTCCCTCATAGCTGCACTGCGGTCTCTAGGGATAGTAAAGTGATCCAGCTTTCTACTGTGCCATCCTCATCAGCAGAAGCTGTACCAGAGGAGAAAAATCATTTTCCTCCTACTCTTTTAGGGTTTCAGCTGGGGCTCTGTAACAAAAGACAGATTAGCAAGAGAAAAACAAATAAGTTTATTAACATGTGTATCTCATGTGTGTTTGGGAGAAATGCACGGATGATGCTAACACAAGGAGGTGGCTAGAATTTGGGCTTACATAGTATCTTCACCAAAGAACAATACATTTTTAGAAGAGTGACAAAACAGAGGAAAATAGGTTTAGGCTTCCGAGGGCAGCAAACTGTGGGAAGATAAGTATTTAGTGGCCACTGGAAGATAATAGCTAGTCGGTAAAATTTGTTCTGTGGAGTCCTCTGGGGCTGTCTTGTAAGGTTGTCAGTGATTAACTTCTGTACAAATTTAGGTTCTGTTTTCAGGCATATAGTCGGAGGGCAGAGAGCTTTCTTGGATCTGCTTCTCAATTGCCTTCAGTTCAAGATAATCTTTATGCCAAAGGGGAAGGTTTTTAGGTGGCATAGTCTGCTCCCTGTCTTTAGGTTTGATTATAAAGCTCCTTGCTATATAATGACCCCTTATGTTCTAACATCAAAATGTGAGATAAGGCATTGTCAAAAAGTTAGAAAATTGTTCACATGAGGCTTATTTGTAATAGGAAAACATAGATTTATAAGCAAAAAAATATATCACAGCAACAAAAAATGTAGAGTGAAATATGGCTGAGCAATATGGTATCATGCTGCATACCCATTAAAAACGATCGGTAATGTACCATGTGCTTTCGGGGAAAGTGTGTATAAAATAATTATAAGTGAAAAAGATGAAGACAACATAGTGAAGGCAAAATAAAAAATTGGACCCCATTTTCAGTTGTGTAACATGGTCGTTCAGGTTATTTTTCTTTATAGTTGCTCAAATTCATAATAAAATAGGAGATGATTCCTGCTTTGGAAACAGCCCTACTTCCCCATGCCAAGTCTTCCTTAGCCAAGTCTTTAATGCCATTTCATCATTTTCCTGTAGGTTAATTCTTAGGACACCAGAATCTCTCTCTTCAAATATCAAAAAAGAACTTTTAAAGTCAGTGAACCAATAAACAGTTCCTGTTTTTCCCATCTCTCAAAGGGTGGAGCCCCCAAAGGACTAGGAGAAGAAGGAAGTTAAAAGGTGTTAAATACTGAGGCCAGCTTGCCCTGGTCAGCCTAGAGATCTGGCTTCCTAGTCAACATGAAGGCTCTCCTTTTTCTGGGGCTTCTCCTCCTGTCCGTCACCGTCCAGGGCAAGATCTTTCAAAGATGTGAGCTGGCCAGAACTCTGAAAAAACTTGGGATGGATGGCTTTAAAGGTGTCAGCCTGGCAACCTGTAAGTTAACTCTCCATACTTGCAAGTAGTTAGCCGAGTGTGGAATAGCCAGAGGATGAGTAATAAGAAAGAGGCTTTGAATGGATGGACTTCTTTTATTTCTTTGAGGGTCTGTGTGCTTACAATTGTTACAAATATCAACTCATGTCTTTTGAATCAGATATGCCAGAAGAAGGAATGAGGGCATGGGAGAGCAAAATTCTATGCCATTCTAAGTACACCAGGACCCACTGCACTCTTCGAGTGCAGCTGAATTTGCCAGTTGCCTCAGGTTTAGTGGCAGATGAAGTCTGACTAAAAGATACATTTGAGCGCCTGGAATATGTATCAAGTCCTTTCTACTTGACTCCAGGTATTTCCTGTTTGGAACTTGGTTCCAAAAAAAAAATGAGCCTAGAGTAATGAGTATTTTCTGCTTTTTAAATTTCCCTGCCACGACATGGGATTTTTAACAGCAAAGTTTTAAAAACCTATGTTGAACTCTCAGTGCAGTTCCCCTCAATTACTGTGTATGTAAGGATCCCTGAAATGCAGCTTGAAATCCTGTTTTACTATTCTCACTATAGTCGATTGACTATTTTTCGTTTTCTTCCACATAATTCAAGATACGTCCAAGTAAAAGTTATTTTATATTTGAGTCCATATTTGTCAATGTGATCACTATATTTTTCAGGTTGAATTCAAACATTTCCTCTCAATAACTGTTTAAAAATTTTTTAATGTTTATTTTTTTGAGAGAGAGAGCACAAGCAGGGGAGGGGCAGAGAGGTGGACAGAGGATCGGAAGCAGACCCTGCACTGACAGCAGCAAGCCTGACCTGGGGCTCAAACTCACCTGAGCAGAAGTTGGACGCTCAACTGACCGAGCCACCAAGGCGCTCCAATAACTATTTTTGAATGAATGAGTGGATGGATAGATGAAAAAGTCTTTCCTATTTATATTTCTTGGGTTTTTTTTTTTAATGTTTATTCATTTTTGAGAGAGAGAGAGAGGGAGAGAGAAGATGAGCGGGGGAGGGGGAGAGAGAGAGAGGGAGACACAGAATCCAAAGCAGGCTTCAGGCTCCCAGCTGTCAACACAGAGCTTGATGAGGGGCTCTAACTCATGAATGGTGAGATCATGACCTGGGCCAAAGTCAGATGATTTGACTGAGCCACCCAGGCACCCCTATATCTCTTGTTTACCAGATTCTAATTTGATAACCAAATTCACCTTTAGGTATCTTAAGAAAATTTATTTCTCCCAGAAAATTCTTAGTTTTTCTGATAAAAAGCATTTTTCCATCAGCGTACATATCTGCTATTAATTTTAAAATTCATTTAACATCTCTGTTGATTTTCCTATTCTAGGCTAAATCTTGCCTGCAAGATGGGAGCAGGGGAAGGGTAATAGCAATGGAAGAAACAGCTATTTTAATATTTTGAAAGTATGCTATCTTGTTCATTAGCATTACAAAATGATTTGCTAACAAAAGGATTCTCACTAAAGTGTTGAAATATTTTTGGGGATGCCTGGCTGGTTCAGTCAGTGGAACATGCAACTCTTGATCTCAGGGTTTTAAGTTCAAGCCCCATTTTGGATGTAGAGATTACTTTAAAAAATAAAATCTTAGGGGCACCTGGATTGGTTAAGTGGCCGACTTCAGCTCAGGTCATGATCTCATGGTTCACGTGTTCAAGCCCCATGTCAGGCTCTGTGCTGACAGCTCAGAGCCTGGAGCCTGCTTCAAATTCTGTGTGTGTCTCTCTCTCTTCTCCTCCCCCACTTGTGCTCTGTCTTCTCTGTCTCTCAAAAATAAATAAACGTTAAAAAAAATTTTAATAATAAAATAAAATCTTAAATATAGATGTATATATATATTTACAAGTAAAACACACCTTTATACTTATAAAGTAAGTCATTAACAATAGAATAGCAAATTAGAACTGATTATGGTATGACAAATAAATCAGGTGGTATTGATATTTATAACTAAAAATAAGTTTTTTTCAGGGATGTGTGTGGCCAAATGGGAAAGTGATTATAACACAAGGGCTACAAACTACAATCCTGGAAGCCGAAGCACTGATTATGGGATATTTCAGATTAATAGCCGTTACTGGTGTAATGATGGCAAAACCCCCCGTGCAGAAAATGCCTGTCATGTATCCTGCAGCGGTAAGACACGATGATATTTGATTGATGGCACAGGACTCATCTGGCTATATTTACAAGAACAGAGATTCAATACAAATGAAAAATCTTGAAAGATTCATCAGCGACCTAGAAAAACTCTATTTCAATGTCTAGAAATGCTTTATTATCTTCCTCATAATTCCCTAAGAAATTAAAGAGCTCATTATATCATAAAAAGTTGATGTTTTCTAATATATGCAAGTTTCTGAAATGATCTGTTTATTATAAATGGATTTATTAATGCTTGTCAAAAACAATGTCATTTCTCCCACTCTCTTTGGGGAGGTTCAGGGATAATTTGGTTGTGTGGCCCTTTTTTAAAAATTGTTTTTACTTTTTATTCTGAAATGTCCTAAATGCATAGAAATTTAGAGACGTTAGTATAATAAACAGCCATTTACTTTTTTTATGTATATGTTCCTTTTTGCTGGATGATTTTATTTTATTTTATTGTTGGTGCCTTTTATTTATTTTTTGACATTGTTTAAATTTTATTTATTTTTAATTTTACACTTATTTTTACTGTAATAATGTTTTCAGGAATAGAATTTAGTGACTCATCACTTACATATAACATATAACTTGCACCTTCAGAAAATACAGTTCCTATATAATTATTGCTATACCTAACAAGTTGATTAATGGATTTGTTTAATTAGGGTGAAACAAATATTCTATTGAACTCATATAAAAAATAGAAATAAATGTGGAAACTTTAGTGCACAAAAATATTGGAGAAATATAGTAAAATTGATACTGTTAATTTTAAATGTTAAAATTCCTAATAGACAAGATTCATCTCAGAATATATTTTTTATCCAGATAATTTATTTTTGATTTATTTTTTAAAATATATAACATATGTGCTCACTGAATAAAAATTTTTACTACCCAGAGATTTATGACCACTGGTAACTTCTAGTATATATTCTTCCACAAAATGTATCAATCATGTATATGAACATAAAGCTATATCATTCACAAATGAACCTACACACAAACATGTAAACAATGTGTGTATTACGAAAAATGAAGTTGTACTACATATACTGCCTATGACTTGCTCTTTATCACACAAAATTATGTCAACAAATACAAAGCTGTATTCTTTTTCAAGGATGAAAAGAATTCCACAAATTAATGTTCCATACCTTATTGGTCCAACTCTTACTGGTAAGCCCTTAGGTTCCTCTGCTTTTTCCCCTTTATTAAATGCCATGAACATCTTGCGCATATATCTCCAGGTGCATTTTTATTATTTCTTTAGGCTAGATTTCTGGTAGTAGAACTGCTGATTAAAAAGTTGTTAGTCTCTGTTTGGTTTTTTTATTTGTTTGTTGTGTTTTTTACAGTCCCTACTTAAAAAGACAACCTTCTATTGCATTAGTTAATTCCAGAGCTTCCAATGACTTTGGTAAATGAGAAACAGAATGCTTTATCTCATGCCAAATGGGATGGAATGAAACAAAAATTTCCCCCAACATTCACAGATAAATGGACTCTTGGAATATTACTTTAATGTTCTTTCCTCAACCTAAGAGAATAATGCTGGCTGTATCTAAGCTTACAATGAAATTTCTCTGGAAGTTGTCCTCATTCCTCACCATCTCTTTTTCAGAGTTGCTGCAAGATAACATCAGTCAAGCTGTAAAATGTGCAAAGAGGGTTGTCAGTGATCCACAAGGCATTAAAGCATGGTACGTTTAAGCATTAGTGGGGAAAGCTACTTTGCCCTAGGATTAAGAGAAAAGTGAGAGAGGGGTGGCTCAGTGGGTTAAGCGTCTGAGTCTGACTTCCGCTCAGGTCATGATCTCACAGTCTGTGAGTTCAAGAGCCCCCTGTCGGTCTCTGTGCTGGCAGCTCAGAGCCTGGAGCCTGCCGTGGATTCTGTCTTCCTCTCTCTCTGCCCCTCTCCCACTTGCACTCTGTCTCTCTCTCTCTCAAAATAAATAAACATCTTAAAAATTAAAAAAAAAAAAAGGGGGGGCGGCGCCTGGGTGGCTCAGTCGGTTGAGCGTCTGACTTCGGCTCAGGTCATGACCTCACAGTCTGTGGGTTGGAGCCCCGAGCCAGGCTCTGTGCTGACAGCTCAGAGCCTGGAGCCTGCTTCTGATCCTGTGTCTCCCTCTCTCTCCGCCCCTCTCCCACTCTCACTTTGTCTCACTCTGTCTCTCAAAAATAAATAAATATAAAAAAATAAAGATTAAAATTAAATTAAAAAAAAGAGAAATGAGAGAGGATTTTCAAAGACCAAAGTATGCTACTGAAAGTGAACATTGCAGCTCTAGACTTACGCTAAACAAGGAGTTACCTAGAAACAATCTACTTCCTCTGATTTAGAATCTTACTCAGGAATCACTAAATTCTACTCCTGAAACCAGTATTACACTATATGTTAACTATCTAGAATTTAAATAAAAACTTAAAAATATAGAATCTTACTCTTTTACTCTTCAATTTATTTTAGAGGATTTCTAGAGTTTTTACGATTCTCAACACTCTATCCGTTCCTTGTCATATCTTGAAACTACTTTTGGAGTTAAGTGAATGTGGAAAGCACTTTGCAGGTGCTGTTGCAGAATGCATTTGTCAATGTTTATGTTCAGCATTCTGTGTTCTAGTGAGGGCTTCAGGGGAGGCGATATACTTGGTGTACATCTCTCCATTTAATAAATAGCAATATCTGTCTGTAGCCTGTTGTCCATTTAGTGGTAAAACATTCTGTTCTCCCAGAGGATTTGAAGTATGTGTATTACAATGAAGATGTGTTTTAACCTTATCACCATTTATTTCACCATTCTCTACAGGGTGGCGTGGAAAACACACTGTCGAAACAAAGATGTCTCTCAGTATGTTCGGAACTGTGGAGTGTAACTGTTGGAGTTTTCCTTCTTCAGCTCATTCTAGGTCTTTTTCCTTTAAGGGAGTAGTGATTGAGTGAAAGGTCACACTACCATTCTTTCAAACAATAACATTTTTACAGATGCAGGAGCAAAATATGGTCTTTATTCTAAAAGGCTTGTTTACAAATGTGTTTATTATTTGATAGTCATCCTGTAACATTTTTCGGTTTGCTAATAGAAATAATGCTGGTGAAAGCTTATCTAAAATCTTGCCTATCAAATACATCTCCAGTACATTCAGTTCTTAAAGAAATAACCCAGACTTAATCTTTATTACTCCCCAGTAGTTTATAAAAATGTAACAGAAGATTGTCTTACAACAAATTGATCATAGGCAAAATTCTAGCTTCATAGGCATCTGATGCCTTCATCTGTTCAGGCATCTCCAAAAGCAGTAAAAACAAAAACAAAATACACACACACACACACACACACACACACGCACACACACACAGAAAAATAACAAAAACAAACCAAACCAAAACACTCTGTTTGACAATATCAAGTAAAAATGCTAAATGACAAAAACGAAAACAGCCTGAATTAAGGATTTTGCTTTTCTAAAGTGTGACCTTGGTTTAAATGTTTTCTCAGAAATGTTGCTTTCATACTCCTTTAAAAACAAATTAACAATTTATGTGTCAATCTATTTTAGCCCTTTGAAGAATTCTTCTGGGCACTTTTCTGATTATGAAGGAATATAAAGGACTAGATGAGTTGTTACTGTTCTTTAATTTTATTAACTTAAATTCATGCAGAATGAATAAATCCTGAAATAATTGCTGATTAACCACAAGTGTGAAATTATGTATGCTATAAAAAAATACAAACATTATCATTAAAGGCTTTGTCTGTCTTTGTTTAGACCCATCTAGTGTCTCTGAAGAAAAAATATATGTGTTAAAAATATATATATTTGGCACTCTTAATATATCCTATGTCTTCACCTGTACCCAAATAGCTAGATATTGCTGGAGGAAAACCCACAAGCATTCTGATAGATCTCACTATCATAACCACAAATCTGACATGGGCCCTCAGTCTGCATGACCATCTTACTGACTTCTCTGCACTCCTATGGTGGTGTTCCCACTCTCCAAAATGACTATTTTACTTCTCTTCTTCTCCCTTCAAAGACCCAGCATACACACCCAACCACCCATCTTCCACTCTCTCTCGTCAGTATATCACCTGCCCTCACATGACACTGAGAAAATAGAAGCAACCTCATACGAAATTCTCTCCTCCTTGCCACCATGACAGTGGTCACACCTTACCTCTCTTCCTCTGCTCCCGCCAATAACTGTCTGCACATGCAATCTCGGATTGAATCCCTCTCACTACTCCAAGTTAACTGAGTGTTTCCTGCATCCTGAGTTTCCCCCTCCTTGCTGGATCCCCCCTGCCATTGTACAAAATGTCCTGGTAACCTCCCATCTTACAAAGACCTCCATTAACCAACACAAGTCTCCAACTACATCATTCTGACCTCTGGGATGAGAGATCTGTATACACCGACTCCATGTCCTCACCTGCCTTTTCTCCCTCACCTTCTCTTTTCAAACCGTTTTTTTTTTTCAATGTTTATTTATTTATTTTGAGAGAGAAAAAGAGAGAGAGCCAAGCAGACTCCAGGCTGTTGGCGCCAATCTCAACACTGGTCTCGATCCCACAAACTGTGAGATGATGACCAGAGCCTGGATCAAGAGTCAGAAGCTCAGGGGCGCCTGGGTGGCTCAGTTGGTTACGCTTCCTGCTCTTGATTTTGGCTCAGGTCATGACCTTGAGGTTAGTGAAATCCAACCCTGCATTGGGCTCTGTGCTGACAGCATAGAGCCTGCTTGGGATTCTCTCTCTCTCTCTCTCTCTCTCTCTCTCTCTCCCCCCCTTCCTCACTCACACATGCTCTTTCTCTCAAAATAAATAAATTAATTAATTTTTTAAAAAGTCAGAAGCTCAACCGACTGAGCCACCCACGTGCCCCTCTTTTCAAACCTTCTTCACCTGGCTGCTATCCTTAGTTAGCTGAAACCTCTCCTTCATGGCTCCTCTGTGACTCCTTGAGGCCAATTCTAGTAATCGCCCATTCTCTGTTCAACTTACATGATCTCCCAGCAGTACTTGACGAAGTAAACCACTTCATACTTCTAGAAAACTCTTTCTCCCTCTGCTTCTCCTCATTCACACCCGGCCTCACGGATTGCTCCTTCTCAGTCCTTGGCTGGCTTTTTCTCTGCTATTTAGTTTCTAACTGTGGGAGGTCCCCAGGACTCATGCCTATAGCCACTGGATAGACCACATATCTTATTTATTTATTTATTTATTTATTTATTTATTTATTTAATTTATTTATTATTTTGTCTTTTCTTGCTGAAATATAACTTCTAAAATAACAGATTTTCAGGGCACCTGGCTGACTCAGTGGGTAGAGCATGCTACTCTGGATCTCAGGGTTATGAATTCAAGCCCCACATTGGATGTAGAGATTACTTTAAAAAAATCTTTAAAAAAACCCAGATTTTCCCCACTTTTTAAACATATTGAAATAACTCAATTTCCCCCAAATGTACAAGTACAGTACAAAGGCCTTTTATTTTTCTAAATAGTTTGAGAGTAATTGGTGCCCATGTGGCCCTGAATTGTTCAGTATGTGATTCCTACATAACCTCAAAACATCACCCAAATCAGGAAGTTAACCATGCTACATTATTACCACCTAATCATCATATCGCATTCAATTTCATCAATTGCCCCTCTAAGTTCTTTACAGTAAAAATATCTCATTCAGAATTATGTATTGTATTTGGTGGTCTTTATTAGTTTTCTTCAATCTGGATCATCTCTTCGGTTTTTTTTTCCCCTTGACTTCTACAACTAACAATTTTGAAGACCACAAATCAGTTATGTTGTAAAATGTCCTAAGGTTGTTTTGAGGTTCTACTGATTAGATTAGGCTGTGCCTCTTTGGCAGGAGTCCCACGGAAGTGAGGCTGTGCCGTTCTCATTGTGCCCTCTTAGGTGGCACGCGGTTTTGAAATGTTCTATTACTGGTGACGTTCATTTCAGTCATTTGATGAAGGTGATGTCTGCAAGTCACCTCCCCTGTGAAGTATTTGCGAAGAGTAAGGTACTTTGAGATTGTTCCCTATCAAATTTTCAACTTATGCATTTATTTATTGTATCAGTATGGACTCATGGCTTCCTGTTTTATTCAAGTTATAATGAATTATAATCTATTACTATCGTTTATTTTTGATGCTCACGCTGTCCATGATTTGGCTAGTGGAGCTCCTGCAAGCTCGCTTCTGCATTATTTTGACATGTTCTCATCATTCTTTGAGCACCTTCTTGTTTTCTGGCCCAGGATGTTCTAAGACTCACCTTGTTCTTTCCCTGCTCCAGCCCTGAAATCACCCATTTCTCCAAAGAACACTGATCCTTCACAGTGGACAATGGTATTTAAAACACAAGATCTAGGCACTAGGGTGTCACTGTTGCCAGGCCCTGTCAATGGCCGGAGAAGGAGGATATGCACAATACTCGTCACTCTATCTATCCATTTATATTGAATTCACATCAGTATCTCCAACTCCAATCCCACACCACAGGGTTTATTCTAGTTTTCTCTTTTCCCATGTTGTTCCCAGAGAACTCCCTTCTCTGATGGTGAGAAAGCTGGCATCCATTGTCCTTAATAACCTTAAAATGTATCCTTAGTACATGTATGTATTTGATCAATTTGTCTGTATGTAACCAATCTCCCAACACTGCCACAGCATGGAAGAGATGGCCTCCACTCAGGCTCTGATACCTTTCGTTGGCTCCTCCTTCTTCCACATCTGCACACCCTCTTAACTGTGTTATATCTCTAACACGCTATGCTGGGTCACTGTCCTAATAGGAAGGGGGGCAGAGTTTTTTACTCTTGTTTACACCTATATTCCAAACACCTAAAACAGTGCCTGGAACATGATACATGCTCAATAAACAGTTGATTGAATGAATCTCTTTCTCATTATTTAGTGTATTCCTCCATGTTTACCATTCTAGGATTTTTCTTACTCCTCAGGTCCACATGATTCCAGTACAACAGCTTCTGGGATTCCAAGGGTCAGGTCTCAGGGTGCCTGGCTGGCTCAGTCGGAAGGCTGTGCGACCCTTAATCTCAGGGTTGTGAGTTTGAGCCCCATGTGGGGTGTAGAGATTAGTTAAATAAATAAAACTTAAAGAAACAAATTCATCCACAGGTCAGGTCTCAAGACTATGTGAATGTAGTGTGTAGACTAGCCATGGGAGGGCAGCAGAGGACTTCAACACAGGTGCAGCCTTGGGCTTCAAGATTTTGGAACCATTCTAGTATGAATAAACCCAGAAAAAATATGGGTTTATTCATATCAGGTTACCCAGAGGTGTATAAAGAATGGATCAAAGTAGGGGAGAGAGACTTGAAGAGTGACTGCCTAAATGCAGAGATGGGCTATATCCAGGAAGCACCATACAACACAGGCTGACTGAAGAAACAATGAGAGATTAGCAAAAGTTGTCTGTAGAGCAAAAGCAATGTTTGTTGGAGATTTTGCTTAATGTTTTTGATAAATATCATTTTTAACCTTTACCTGTTATTTCCATACAATTAACTTCCCAAACTAAATTTCTCTCTTATTCAGGAATGGAATAAAAATCAGTATCAATGGTTGATCATTTTTGAGAGAAACTCAATTTTCATATTGCTTAGTTTTACCCTAGGATATTATTTGAAATGCGGAATGATATTCCAAATGATAATTTAGCTCTTTATGTGGCACTAATTATAACTAAGCCCTGAGCACATTTCTAGTATTTAGTGGACTCATTTTTAAAATATTTACTTAGAAGTTGCTAAGGGAATTAATAAAAATTATAATCGGAAGTGACCAATGTCATTCATAGATACAATGTTTTTCAATTAAATGCATGTCTATTATGCAATTGTATTTTAAAAGTTATTTTTTAATTTTAACCAGGTTATAAATTCTCAATGTTTACAGAGTCAGGTAAGTTCCACAAGGTCTATTATGAAAGATGTACCTCCTCATTTCTCCCCCTTTACATGATCACTTTCTACTCTATTAGTTTAATAGTAATTTTTTATATTTGCCTCCGTGCTTTAAAGTATTAGACTTGTATTGATTTTTCTTGATGTTTTCATGTTAGGATATTGACTTTCCACTATCAGGGTTAAGGATTAGGCTCTATATCCTCCTCCTCCTCCTCCCATCACACAAGGGCACCCAATGCCCATCCTTCCAATGTAATTATATATTTTTTTGTTAGACCAATACTCAGTATTTCTGTGGCCATAAATACAATTATTTTCTTCTTTTATGCAGTATTTTATTTTCTCTCGAGCTAATAACTGTATGATTCTTAAATTTGCTTAGTTTTCTGTATATCTCATTAGTTTACCTCCCAAACTCTAGGTCTAATATTTACACATTAAAAGTATTTAAATAATCTCTCAAGACTTCAGACCCAGCTAGAATTTTGTCAATTTTATCTTTTTTTAAAAAATTAATTTATTTAAGTAATCTCCATAACCAACAACGGGCTCAAACTCATAAATCCGAAATCAAGAGTCTCATTCTTTTCCAACTGAGCCAGCCAGGCACCCCAATTTCATCTTTTTAAAGCAGTAATTCCCAAAGATTTCCCACCAAATCTAACTGGGACCCGTTTCTGTCTGTGTCTAATACATAGCTTATCACCCTGGGTTTGCTCTTTCAACATCATTTTGGGATCCTCTTCTTTTATCTCCATATTTGCTATTTATTGTGTTTCCTGTATTTCATAATTTCCTCTTTCTTGGTTTATTTTGGTGGATTACATCTCCAGAATCTTCCCGAGAAAGGGTACATGAAAGGTACTTTTTTTGAGACTTAGCATGTCTGAAATTGTCTTTTTTCTATTTCACACTTGGTTGATAATTGGCTGGGTATGGAATATTAAGTTGGAATTAATGTTCTTCAGAAATTTGGAGATGGTCTATTGAACTGGGACCGCCTGGGGAACCAAACCCAGGGAAGTCCATTGTGCCCTAGATTACAATGTTGCTACTAAGGAGTCTTAAGCCATTATGAATTCATAACCTGGAAGTACGTGGGATCTTCTCTTTATCTTCAGGGTTGTGAAAGTTTGCAATGATGTGCCTTGATGTGGATCTGTTTTCATATTTGTTCTGGGTACTTGGTAGGATCTTCAGCTTAGAAACTCATAACCTTAAGTACTAGAAAGCTTTGTTGAATCATTTATTATTTCGTTCCTTCCATTTTCTTCATTCTCTTTGGAACTCTTAGACTAGTCCTCTGATATAGTTACAGAGTGAATTGGGTCCCTCTAAAATTCTTATGTTGAAGCCCTAACCTCCAATGTGACTGTATATGAGGGTAAGGCCTTTAAATAGGTAATTAAGGTAATGAAGTCATAAGGGTAGGGTCCTAATCCAATAGGATTTGTGTCTTTATAAGAAGAGGAGGAGACCCCAGGAATGTGTATATACAGATAAAAGGCCACGTGAGGACATGGTGAAAAGGCCACCATCTGCAAGCCAAGGAGAAAGGCCACAGGAGAAACCAAAGGTGACAACACCCTGATCTTGGATTTCTACCCGCCACAACTGTGAGAAAATAAATTTCTATTGTTTAAGGCACCCAGCCTGTGGTATTCTGTTATGGTAGCCCTAGCAACCGAATACAGAATTTTTTTGGGAGGGGGTGGTGGAAGGACAGGGACAGAGAGAGAGGGAGAGAATCCCAAGCAGGGTCCAAGATGTCATCAAGGAGCCTGACACAGAGCTTGATCCCATGACCCTGAGATCATGATTTGAGCCAAAATTAAGAGTCGGACACTCAACCGACTGAGTCACCCAGGTGCCCCTGTTCTCATGTTTTCCGTCCTCTCTTCCATTTCTTTGTCTTTTGCTCTACTTTCTGGGAGATTTCTTTGATATTATCATTTGACCTTTTAATTGAGTTTTTACATGTTTATTTATTTATTTTGAGAGAGAGAGAGACAGCACAAACAGGGTAGGGGCAGAGAGAGGGGGAGAGAGAATCCCAAGCAGGCTCTGTGATGTCAGCCCGGAACCCAACCCAGGGCTTGATCCCACGAACCATGAGATCATGACCTGAGACAAAATCAAGAGTCGGATGCTCACCCAACTGAGCCACCTAGGTGCCCCTAATTGAGTTTTTGCATTTCTACTATCGTATTTCAAATTTCCTACAGCTCTTTTTTCCTTTATAAATGTTCCTTTTTTTCTTTGTTTAGTGTCATGTTTACTATTTTTTGTTTTATCTGAATATCATCACTGTTCTTTTGTTTTGACCTTTACTTCCCTATGTTTCCTCTAATCTGTCATTTTGTTTATTTTGAATTGTATGTTTCATATTAGAGGCATTTCTCAGTTATTTGGTAATCCTTGGTTATCTCCTTAAATTTAGGAGTTGAAAAATAAAAGTTTAATTTGGAGTTCCAAGGGCTTATGTGGATTTGACCATATGTACTTTGCTGAAGGATGATCAAGATAGGTTGAGTGAGATTCATCGGGGATCCTGAGATCTCTTCCCTTAGGCTGGTCAGATTCCCCAGAGAAGCCTCTCCCTATTGGCTGCTAGAAAACAAAGGCCTGGTTGCCAGCATTTTAAGAGTTAAGTGAGGGACAGAGGTCTTAGCCCCTGGCAGCCATAGTTTCATTAATCTACCTATTTTCTGTATGGTATTCCTTCCTCAACTCTACCTGTTGTTCTTCAATATAGAGACCATGTTTTTCCTCTGTTTATTCCTTGGCAGTAAATAGCATGTAATTGTTTAATTGTATTAATATTTCTTAAACAGCCTCTCAAACAGTCTTTGTTAGCTCCTTTTCTCCATCTTCTCCCACCCTTACTTCCAGAGATCCCCACAACTACAGATTCTTGAAACTTGGGAAGTTTCTGTAGTGCAAATTGAGTAGCTTATTAGTTCTGACTGCTCAGCTCTCAGGACTGCTCTATACCACTTGCCATTTGTATTCCAGATTTCAAGATTTTGTTTCACCTTCTTTCCCGTTCTTCTTACCTTAAAGGTTTGTGCCTTTTTGAAAATCTCTTTACTTGCTTTAAAGGAGTTTTGGGGGGAAGCAAAAGATATGTATTCAATTCATTATCTTTCCCCCAAAGTTTCCAGTATGTTTTATGTATTTGTTTAATTTTATTTTATTAAATGTTTTTTTACTTTAAAAATACTTAGGGTAAGATTTGAAGCAAAGAATAAAAAACCCTCTGAGAAACAGGAGAAAAGAAGAAAAAGGAGAGCTGGAAAAATAATTATAAAGGGCATATTTGGGTTCCAGAGATCACATTTTGAAAGCCATAATTTGGAAAAGGTGAACTTCAGATGAGGGTACAGGGGACAAAAAAAAAAGTCCCATATTATGATGTGAAGCATTTTGTATGACAGTGTCTTTAACAGACCTCATTGGTTTCAATTACCTTTGGAAAAATGGCCTCAAGTCTTCTTGACTTTTCCAGTTTTCATTTACTCACCGTTCAACAAACATTATTGGGCACAAGAAATGTTGACTAAGGTCTAAGAATACTAAGGTGAATAAGATAGTTATTGCTTTAATGGAATTCACAAATAATTAATATATAACATGATAAGAGTTACAATCCCTTGGGCACTTTGGGAACATAGAGGAGACAGTAACTAACTACCTAGTAATCAGATGCCAGAGAAATAACAGAAAAACCAAGAGAATGGGCACCACAAAAGAGGCAGTGGATAACAGCATCAAATCCTGTCAAGAAGTCAAATCAGTTAAGGGAAAGTAGTAATTGGATTTACTACCCATCATCCATTTAACCCATCCCCCTGCCCACCTCCCTCCAGTAACCCTCAGTTTGTTCTTTATAGTTAAGAATCTATTTCCTGATTTGCCTCTTTCCCCCCATGCCCATGTGTTTTATTTCTTAAATTCCACATATAAGTGAAATCATACATATTTGTCTTTCCCTGATTTATTTCGCTTAGCATAATACACTCTAGGTCCATCCATATCATGGCAAATGGCAAGATTTCATTCTTCTTTATGGTTGAGTAATATTCCATTACATGTGTGTATTTACATCTTCTTTATCCATTCATCAGTCAATGGACATTTGGGCTCTTTCCACAATTTGGCTATTGTTGATAATGCTGCTATAAACATCACGGTGCATGTGCCTGTTCCAATCAGTAATTTTGTTTCCTTTGGGTAATACCTAGTAGCGCAATTACTGGATGTACGGTAGTTCTATTTTTAACTTTTTGGGGAACCTCCATATTGCTTTTAATAAGAAAGATTTAAACTTACCTTTTCTTATGGGGAAAAGACAAAGTAGAAGAAAGGCTGAAGATACAGGGCAGGGTGAGGATGACTGATGGGGCAAAATCCTTGAGGAAGCAAAAAAGAATGAGATCAAGAACACAGACTGAAGAACTGATTTTAAACTGGAAGAAGATTCCCTCTTGAACAAAAGAGAAGGGATGAAGGATATTGGGCAAACCAAAGCTTATGTTTGGGTCTGCTGGCATGGCGGTCTTTTTCTCTGTGAAATAACACGCATACAAAGTCATCCGCTAAGAGTGAGAGGGTTGATGTTGGAGTCGGAGGTTTGAGACTCAGGAAAAGCTTAAAATAACTAGTGGAGAAAAAGGAAAGAGAACTGGCTACCATCTAAAACTTCAATTGGAAACCACTAGTTTAGTGCTGCACTAAGCTTTGCAGTTATCAGTGCCACTTACGAGCAATTGAGATAAGGTTTGCCATCAAGTTATGGACCTTGGAATCTAAACTGTGAGTAGAAAAGAAAGTAAGGAGGAGAGAAGGAGGTAAATAAGAAATGAGCGGTTCAAGTGTGGAGGTCTGGATGAAGACCACGAAAAGCTGGGGTGGGCAAGTAGATTTAATGAACTTGATTTCAGAATCGGAACTGTTCAGCGATGACAAGGTATTGGCTCCAAAAGCCAACTTCTCGGTTACTCTGTAGCCAGGTGGTCTGGGTCGGCTCCAGCGGTTTCCCGCCACCTCCGCACGCCCAGCAAGAGGGCTGCGGCCCGGCGCGTGCGCACTGTGCGCGCGAGCTCGTCGCGCCTGCGCACGGCGCCGCCACCGCTCCTCCTTCCACCGGGCGCTACACCGCACGGGGCTAAACGGCCTTCCGGGACGCCGCCCGCCGCGAGGAGTTTGCTGTGCCCCAGCGCCGCGAGCTCCGGTGACTCGCCCTCGCTCTACCCAGAAACCTTCCGCCTGAGCCCGCGCGGGAGGAGCGGGGCCTCTGAGGGGAGCGGCTACCCCGCCGGCCCCGGTCTCTTTCCCTGGCGGCGGCGGCGGCTTCTTCTGTAGGACAATATGTTCAAGAGAATGGCCGAATTTGGGCCTGACTCCGGCGGGAGAGTGAAGGTCAGTCCCCGGCCCACGCCTCCGCTCCGGGAGCGGTTCTCCCGTCTTGGCTCCTCCCTGCGCAGCGTGAGGAGGGCCCGTTTGCTTTCCCTCTCGCGCCTTCTTCTCAGCTCGGGTTTGAACCGCGGTTTCCAGACGGGGAGTCACAGCTGCCGCGGGAAAATAAGTGTTTCTTTTGACTGCCGTTTGGCCGCCTTCCCTCCAGAAATCAACCGGTAGTGGTTTGGGGAGAACTGGACATTGTTGCCGAGGCAAGTAGCCAGTTGGAGGGCTTGGTGTCATCTTCTGCCAGCCCCGGGCACCGGTAAACCGGGGTGCCGTCCACCTGAGTGTGAGGATAGTAACAGTGGCGGATACTGGATTGCGCGCTTCCCGTGCCAAGCTAACCGCTTTCCCCGGTTCTCTGATGCAGTCCCTCCAGGTTCTCTGATGCAGTCCCTCCAGCAGACTTACGGAGGCTTACCCCACATGCAAGTGTGATCGCCGAAGAACCCTATCCCCAGGGTAGGATAGTTGAGGCAGCTTTCCAGAGTTCGTGGTGTTCACAGAGCCCCCCAGCTTCCGCCAAGATATGAATCAAGGCATGCAAAGAACGTAACACTGGCTGGCACGGAGAGAGCATTCAGTAAATGTTCGCTTTTTTTTTTTTTTTTTTAATTGTTGTAGAGCCTAACGTGATGTTTGATACTTAAACGTCTCCCTCCCACTTCCTGCATCTCCTGGCACGTTAGTTTTTAAGGCAGGACTAACTGGTTCTTGATAGAACACCTATGTTTACCCCTTCAGATTTCAGGTTTATTGCATAAAGGAGATTCTTCTTTAGAAAACCAATCACCCACGTTTGCACCAATCTAGTTACTCTAGTTTTTCTTCGAGTCCCTTTCTGTGTCCTACTGCTTTCACATAATTTTAACTGTTTGCGCATACAACTATTACACGCAGTGCTTTCATATCACATGCAAAGTAGGAGTTCTTGGAAAATTTAAAAAACTGCCAAAATGTATTGGAAGGGGGTCAGGTAAAACTCATAGTACCAGAAATTTCATAAATATATATTTAGCCAAGCTTTTTGCACAAGATTTTGGGTTGATAGGAAAGTACTACCAGAAGTTTGAAACATTGGCTTTTGGAGAACTTAAAAAAAACTTTCTCTACTTGTGGTCATGTAAGGTTCAAAGAGTTTGGGGGCACCAGGGCGGCTCAGTTGATGGAGCGTCCACCTCTTGATTTCGGCTCAGGTCATGATCTCACCGTGGTGGGTGTGAGCCCTGGGGCAGGCTCTGCGCTCGGTGTGGAGCTGAGGCTTGTAGTCCTCAAATGCTTTTCTGTCAAAAATGAGTGTCATGTAGAGTCTTAAAATTAAGGATTTATTTCTCACTCTTGATGATTGTTATGTGGTCTTGTAGGCATCTTTTTCAAATTTAGATAAATTTCATTCATATAGAAAGTCTCTTGGTAAGTGAACCCCCTCTGCGTCACTGAGGAAATCTGCAAGTTTCCAGTAACACGGTAACAGCTACAGGATCTATTGTCTATTCACCTTACGCTCATTTATTCAGGCCTTAAACCTGTGCCACAAGTGTCAATAGCACTTCCTGTGACTATTTAAATTCTCATACAGATTGCTTGCCTTCTTCTGAACTAACTTGAGGCTTGTAGGGATTGGATTTTTTTGTTAATTACCAGCCAAAATGGAAAGTTTTTTTTCATTTGTTCGCTGCTCTTCCTCATTTCTTAGTAATTGTTGAGTACATTGGCATAGCACTTTTCACATGTGGTGTATTTTGCACTTGCACAGTCAGTTACATTCTTACTGTTGAACAACTAGTCTCAAGTTTCACGTGAAGTTTCATGTCATTCAGTATTTTCTCCTGACTTGAAATGTTTTGTTTCTCCTTTCCGTGATAATCTGTCAACACGCACCACTTCTACACTTACCAGATGTGCCGAGAAACATGTACTTACATCTCAGAACTTAACACATAAGTAATAAAATGAACAATGTTTGCCCTAATTCTACCTAAAATCCTCTCCCAAACTGCCTTTAATATTTGTACTGTATTTTGGGAAACACTGCTATAAGCTGACAAATCAGGACATTATTACCATCAGGTGATGGCAGTCAAAACTGGTGGTCTTAATTCCTGAGGCTCACTTTCAAGTTTGTAAATAGCCTTTCGCCTTTCTTCAAAACAAAAACAAAGAAAAACCTCTCCAAGTACTTGACATGACTTAAATAGACATTTTCAAAGCAGGAACGTTATAATTAATCTGGTGGTTAGTTACTTTGTTAACATGAAATGAGAATAATTGTCTGAAATTGATTTTTTGAGAGAAATCCACGTTATAAGCAAACTCTAGGTTTTTAGATCACCTGCCATTCCTTAAAATAGGTTTTCACAGCTCTTATTCTGTACATTTGGGTAATCATACAATATTAATTGATGTTGAAATTATTTTTCTTTTAGGGGGTTACTATCGTTAAACCAATAGTTTATGGTAATGTCGCTCGATATTTCGGGAAGAAGAGAGAAGAGGATGGGCACACCCATCAGTGGACAGTGTATGTCAAACCGTATAGAAATGAGGTAGGCACTTGTTTCTCCTATAACTGTTTTGAAGCCATAGTTTGTTTTTGATTGAAGATAAATTGTAATATTATTCTATAGTAACTTTCTGATTATAAAATTGGCCCATTGTAGAAATGTCAACCCAAAAAAGTTGAAAGAATAAAGTGAGAGTTGTCATCATATAACTGTTAGCAGAAATCAATTTTGCAAAACTTTGTAACTAAAATTAAGTTATGATAACAAAAACTATGCTACAAACACAGCACATCTTCCAATCATCACATCTTAAGTTAGCCTAGTATTTAATCAGGTGTTTCGGGAATAGTAGTTCATACTTTTTAATTCTTTAACAATTGGTAAAAGACCATCAGAAAGGATGAATGGCAAAACTGCTGTATAATCTGGCTGCTGGCAATTTTGTTTTGCTGCTGAATCTAATGTCTGGAATGCAGTCAGTACATGGTAGGTATTCAGTAGATGTTAATTGAACAAATATTTCTCCATTTAAAACCCTTTAAAGCACAAAAACTTTCATATGAATGTTTTTAGCAGTGTTATTCTTAATAGCCAAAAAAAAATAGAAACAACCCAAATATCTTTCATCCGATGAATGGGTGAATAAAATGTAGGATATCCACACAATGGAATATTACTAGGCAGCAAAAAGAAATAAAGTACTGATACATGCTACTACCACATGGAATAAATTTAGAAATGTTATGGTAAGTGAAAGACGCCAGACCAAAAGCCACATACTGGATGATACCATTTTATAAAATATCCGGAAGAGGCAAATCCATAGACACAGAAATAGATTGGTGGTTGCCAGTGAATGAGAGGAAGAGGGACTTAGGAGTTTGTGCTAATGGGTATGAGGTTTCTTTTTTGTGTGATAAAAGTATTCTAAAATCAATTATGGGAATGGCTGTACAACTCTGAATATTCTAAAAGCCATTGAATAGTTACTTTAAGTGGGTGAATTACGTGGTATGTGAATATCTTGATAAAGCTGTTATTAAAAAAAAACCTTCGATGACTACATACATATTCTCTCAGTTTTTATATATAGATGGCAGAACTAATTAATTCCTTTGTATTTTAGGATATGTCAGCATATGTGAAGAAAATCCAATTTAAATTACATGAAAGCTATGGCAATCCTTTAAGAGGTACAGTACAGTTTTTTTATTCATAATGTACACATTTAAAAAGATTTTTTATTCATAATATACAAATTTAAAAATATTTTATAATTATTTTTTTCTCTCCTTTCAGTTGTTACTAAGCCTCCATATGAAATTACTGAAACAGGATGGGGTGAATTTGAAATAATCATCAAAATATTTTTCATTGATCCTAATGAAAGACCTGTGAGTAATGATAATCTTTGCAACCATAAAATAGATTTTTGTAATTGTGAAAATGTGACAATACTTGAATAGTTTGTTACATATTGACATTTTTATTCAGATACACTTTATGTAAGCTTATCGCATAGTATATTTTGCCTTGAGTTAAGATTTTTCATGGGAAGTGCCTTTCAAAACTTTAATTTTTCAAGTATAGAAAGATGGGATATAATGTGAACATTTCTCAGAAAGAAATCATGGGATTGTGTGATTACTAGAACAAAAAAAAGTTTAAAATTCATTAATATTATTTGGTTATTAGTAATAAACAAGATGAGTCCAACTGCTGTCAAGAATGAGAATACCCACATTTTATAGTTAAAAGCCCTAGCAGGGGCGCCTGGGTGGCTCAGTCGGTTGAGCGTCCGACTTCAGCTCAGGTCATGATCTCTCACTCCGTGAGTTTGAGCCCCGCGTTGGGCTCTGTGCTGATAGCTCAGAGCCTGGAGCCTGTTTCAGATTCTGTGTCTCCCTCTCTCTCTCTGACCCTCCCCCATTCATGCTCTGTCTCTCTCTGTCTCAAAAATAAAGGTTAAAAAAAAAAAAATAAAAGCCCTAGCAATAGTCTTTTTGTTTTTTCAAGTTGCTGTCCGTACTAGCAGCTTTACTTTATATTTTATTCATGAATTTTTATTTATAACCACTGACTTTTTCATCTTTTGATCTCCTCTTATCACATTGTTGCTTGATAATGTAAAATGTCCCTCAAAGCTTTCACTTTGATTCCTCAGCAATTTTGTGAGGTTGGTGATACCGTCATTTTAGCGATGAGGATACTGAAGTTCAGAGATCAAGCCATATTGCTCAAAAGCACAGTTACTGTGGCAGAGCTAGTTTTTGAACCCAAGTTATATGCACTCAAACCTCACATTCTTTCCATGACCCCTTTTTTTTTTTTTTTTTTTTTTGACTAAGTCCACTCAGCTTGTTTTGTTTGTAAACCTATAGGGTCACAACTCAGTTATGGCTCCCTCATTCCACATACGCATGACTGGTGCTTAACTCTAGTTTCAGGTCATCACCGTTAATTTTCATCTTGTTAGATTCAGTGCATTCCTTTAGCACCAAACATTTACACTTTAATTATCAGATTACATTTTTAGAAGTGTATGTGCTTCTAAAGGAGCTATGACCTGGGCCTGTAGTTCAGAGAATTAGTTCCTAATGGACTGCACCAGAGATACTGGAGTTGTTTGTTAAAAATTTGGACTCCTAGGCCCCATCCCCTGGAAAGTCTGATTTAGTAGGTTTGGAGAGGGGGCCGGTACCCAGGTGATCTTGGTGCACAGTAAGATTTAGGACCCATAATATAGGCCATACTCTTCCTGCGTAGGAATTTCTTTAGGCAGTCTTTCAAATGAGAGTCTTGTTTGGGCTTGTTGTCTCCAGTAGACAGACTCTTGACTTTTGTCGTTAAGTGAAACATCCTATTCAGATCTAGGTAGTTCTAAATGTAATAAAGCTCTAGTTTATGGTAAGCTTCCTTGAACTTTTTACTGATAACTGTTCATACATTTGTTTTCTTTTCTCCTGAATAACATCTGTAGCTTATTTAAATACTTTCCATGTGATAAGGTTTCCAGATCTCCTATCATTCTTTTGTCCTTCTTAGAATAGAATACTTTCAAAAGACATTATATTCTACTTGGCAAGAAATTATTAAATACCCATTATTTGTCAAGATATTGTTCTAGGGGTCGGATACAAAGATGAGATACTGTTCTTGTCCTTAATGAAAATAGTCTATTAGGGAGAATAGAGCACAGAAATGCAGCAGATATTGAGAGAGGAGAAGAAATCAGTAATGCTACTATAGCAGAAACTCTCTAACTTTGTAAGATTGCTTTGAATTCATTTTTACTTTGAGAATGTGCTGCCTTGTCTGTTCTTCAACTGTCTCACCCACCACTCTCAATTGGAAAATACATCTCTGAAAGAAATCATGGTATCATATAACTTCAGTATAAGACAACATTCAAAGTCCAGTCTTGGAAAGAGTGGTTATGACACTTCTGCAGTGATGAACTTACTGAATAAATTTCCATATAGATCTACATAGGCCTGAATTTTATTACCCCAAAACTATTGTCATCTTTTTTTTTTTTTTAAATGTTTATTTATTTTTGAGAGAGACCGAGCATGAGTGGGGGAAGGACAGAGAAAGAGGAAGACACAGAATCTGAAGCAGGCTCCAGGCTCTGAGCTGTCATCACAGAGCCCAACGTGGGTCTCGAACTCACAAACTGTGAGATCATCACCCAAGCTGAAGTCGGATGCTTAACCGACTGAGCCAACTAGGTGCCCATCATTTTCTTTTAGTACAATGAAGCCTTTATACTTTTTTAATTGTTGGCTCTTTAAAATAAGCCATGTTATTTAAAATATAGAAGAAAGACCTAAGTAACTTGTGACTAATACCTGTTACCCAATAACCTATTAATAGATTAAGCCAGTATAAAAGGAATGGTTATTCCTAGAAGCAGAATGCAAAAATTGGGTTTTTATTCCTAGAATTATCTTCATAGCTAGTATAGGCATTTCCATTGCTCTAAGAATCTTCAAACATCCTTCAAAATTAGAGACATCTATCTTGATGTTTTTCGTTGCCTATATCTGCATGAATGCTTTTGGGAATCTGAATAATAAATTTAAGGAAGGACAGTTTTATGATGCAGTTTTAAATTTCTCTTAAATTATAAAAGTAAAACGTGCACACGGTTTTAAAAAATACTCTAAAAAAATACAAGTCTCCTGTATCAGTTTCTTAGGATTGCCATAATAAAGGACCACAGACTGGGGCGCCTGGGCGGCTCAGTCATTTGGGCATCCGACTTCGGCTCAGGTCACGATCTCGCGGTCCGTGAGTTCGAGCCCTGCGTCAGGCTCTGGGCTGACAGCTCAGAGCCTGGAGGCTGCTTCGGATTCTGTGTCTCCCTCTCTCTCTGCCTCTCCCCTACTCATGCTCTGTCTCTGTCTCAAAAATAAATAAAACATTAAAAAAAAAATTTAAGGACCACAAACTGAGTGGCCAAAAACAGCAGATGTTTATTCTCACGGTTCTGGAGGCTAGAAGTCCAAAATCAAGGTGTTGGCCATGCTCTCTCCAAAACCTCAAGAGAAGGAGGATCCTTTCTTACCTCTTCTAGTTCCAGGTAGCCCCAGGTGTTTCTTGGTTTTGGCAGTATAACTCTAATCTGTGCCTCCATTGTCACCTGGCCCCTATCTCTCCTTGTCTCTGTGTGTCTTCTCTTCTTATGAGGACACCAGTCATACTGGATTAGAGCCTAACCACTCTATCTTAACTTGATTACACCTGCAAAGACCCTATTTCCAAGTAAGGTCACATTTACTAGTACTAAGGGTTAGGACTTCAGCATATCTTTTGGCAGGGTCACAATTTAACTCATAACATTTTCTTTCTCCCTTCTCTGGCCCCTTCCCAAGAAGAACCACAGTGATTCTTTTCAGTTCTCTAGAAATTACTCCATGCATCTCCTATATTTCAATCTGTTTGATTTTTCAATTTTATTTTTTTGTTTTATTTATTTTGAGAGAGAGCATGTGCAGGTGAGTGGGGGAAGGGCAGAGAGAGGGAGAGAGAATCCCAAGTAGGCCCCATGTTGTCAGCGGAGCCTGATGCAGGGCTCGATCTCACAAACTGGGAGATCACCACCTGAGCTGAATCAAGAGTTGGACACGTAACTGACTGAGCCACCCAGGTGCTCCTGATTTTTCAATTTTAGGTAATACTGTCACCTCCTCATGTGATGACAGATGGTTCTTTTTCTTCATCATTCCAGGCTTCTTTTTTTGTTTTGCTGGAGGAATTATTTCAGAAAGGATGCCTGAGTAATGAACCTTTGAACCATTGCTGCCTGAAAATATCTTTATTTTTGCTTCATATTTGATTGGGTGAAAAATTGTAAGTTTCACAGGAGGATATGCTCTCTTGTCTCTGAGTGATGGGAGGAGGGAAGGGTAACAGGCCTTGCCACCACACAGCATTCTTGATTTCTATAGCTGCCGACTTTGGGCTTGGAGCCTCCCTGGGGTTCCACTGGGAGTGCTGGCTCTGACCTCTGCTGCTGTTTTCTGCCTTAAGTTTTCATGTTGTGAGTTTTTCTCTTCTGGTTAATCCACTCACGTAGTCTCTTCTCCCTTCTGTCTACTCCAGAAATTGTTAAATTATCTGCTTTAAATATGGTGTATAGGGGCCCCTGGCTGGCTTAGTCAGTTGAATTTGACTCTTGATTTTGTCCCAGGGTCGTGGGACTGAGCCTCGCATTGGACTCCACGCTGAGTGTGGAGTCTGCTTGAGATTTTATCTCTCCCTCCTCACTTCTGCTCCTCTCCCCTGCTGTCACGCTCTCTTTCTCTCAAATGGAAAAAAAAAAAATTAAGTATGGTATATCATACATGTTCCTTATAATGATTTTAGCTAACCTTTTAGAAAATTCTTTGAGGCCTCTGAATTGGTTTCTATAACATCAATTCTGCTGTTTTGCTACCTAGGTTTTATTTTGTTCAAGTAATCACACATTATGCTGCAAAGCTTTTCCTTTGATGTCCTATTATACCTATTCTTAGGTATTTTGAAGACCTGTTGCTCCTACAGAAGTAAATTATCATTGACTTTTATTTATTATGTTATTTATGTAATAATAGATCACCGAAGAAATATTTTGCATTCACTGAGCACTTTAGTATTGGTTATTTATTTTGAAAGTATAAAATCTTCCCTCCCCCTGTAAATTTGTAGACTTTAATCTTCACAGAATAGCTGTCAAAATTGATCTAGTTTTACCTGTGTAAATAAAAGAATTCATATCTTAATGATTTTCCAGTTTAATTTCTATAGCTGTATTTTATATTGTTTTTCTATGTAGTCATTTTGTAGAGACACTTTGTAACATCCATACTTACTCCCTTCAAAGCATTCATGTTTAGTCGATGTGGATGGATAATGATACCTAATAGGAAAATAAGATACAGAGTTTGAGTGATTTGCCATACAGTAAGTTGTAGTTGAGATACGATCCTGAATTTGACATGTTAGCTAATTCCAGTCTCTAATTCAGTTACAGAAATCATGATGTCTCACGATGATGAAAATCATTGCACAGGTGTGACATCTATTTTTATTTCACAGGTGACCCTCTATCATTTATTAAAGCTGTTTCAGTCAGACACCAATGCAATGCTGGGAAAAAAGACAGTGGTTTCAGAGTTCTATGATGAAATGGTAAGAGGATTTTATAATGAGAATTTTAAAAGCATTTTAAGTTGTAGAACTTTGAAGTTATTGGTCTTTTTTCATTCTATCCTGTTAGATATTTCAAGACCCAACAGCAATGATGCAACAATTATTAACAACATCTCGCCAGCTAACGTTAGGAGCCTATAAGCATGAAACAGAATGTAAGTGCCATGAGTTCATAATTATTCTGAAAAATAATGTATTCTATAATGGTAAAAAGATTATGATTAGTAAGTATTAAATTTTTTTCTAATGATATATAAAGGTAAAATTTTTAGGAGTTAAAAAAAATGTATTACTATAGAGCATCTATCTAAGAAGGATGTTTTAAATTGTTCTCAGAGTAAGGGTGCCTGGGTAGCTCAGTTGGTTGAGCATTCGACTCTTGATTTCAGCTCAGGTCATGATTCCTGGGTTGTGGGATAGAACCCTGCATCGGGCTCCACACTGAGTATGGAGCCTGCTTGAGGTTCTCCCTGTCTCTCCCTCTGCCCCCTCCCCTGCTTGTGCACTCTCTTTCTCAAAAAACAAAACAAAACAAAAAATTGTTTCCAAAGTAGGCCTACTTTCAGAAAAGTAAAAAACAGCCTCTCACATTCTTTGAAATACTGTCTTTTATTCTCTAATTACTTTTAAGCATAGCTTTTCACTAATTTTGCTTAATCTGTTACTCAGTCATTTCCTGTTTATTAGTCTTTGCTAATAAAATCTGTGTGAAGAACCTTGCAGAACACAATTAGAGTTGACTCTTGAACAATGCGGGGTTAGGGTTGCCAAACAGCCTCCCCATCCCCACCTCCCAACGGTCAGAAATCAGTATACAACTTTTCACTTACCAAACACTTAACTACCAATAACCTGCTGTTGATGGGAAGCTTTATTGGTAAACAGTCCACACATATTTTGTATATTTATATGTATTTTATTCCATGTAATAAAGTAAAGTATGCTATGGGGTGCCTGGGTAGCTCAGTTGGTTGAGTCTCCAAATCTTGATTTTGGCTCAGGCCATGGTCTCATGGTTTGTGAGATCAAGCCCTATTAATCTGAATTAATGCTGGGGTGGTAGGTACTAGAATGACATACTCATAATCAGTCATGTTGTATTTTCCCTCTAAGCTAACATGGCCTTAGAATCCCTTACACATCGCTTAGTGCAGCTACTGCCAAGCATTTGCACTTGGCACTCAACGTGAAACCTGTTTGCCATCTTGTGTTAACATTTATGTCACCATTCATTCAGTTGTTCCTTTGATCTTCCATTCATTTGCTTCTAGTATATATTGAGCCCCAGTTATATGCCAGGCATTGTCTTCGGTTCTGAAGATAGAGCAGTATCCAAACCAGACAAAATCCTTGCTCTCACGAAGCTTACATTCTAGTAAAATAAAGGCAGATGTTAAATAAATAGAACAATAAAGTGTAAGATAGTGATTAGGTGATATGGATAAAAATAAAGTAGGGGAGGGAACACCTTTGGTAGGAGGAGATAGTTGAAGTTTTAAATATCAGGTCAGAGAATGCTCCCTGAGTTTGTGGCATTTGAACAGATACCTAAAGAAGTAAGGAAGTGAACCATTCTTTTTTTTTTTTTTAATGATTTTTTTTTTTTTTTTTTTTTTCTGAGAGAGAGACAGAGAGCAAGCAGGGGAGGGGCAGAGAGAGAGAGGGAGACACAGAAACCGAAGCAGGCTCCAGGCTCAGAGAGGTTAGCACAGAGCCTTACACAGGGCTTCAACCCACGAACCATGAGGTCGTGACCTGAGCTGAAGTTGGACACTTAACTGACTGAGCCACCCAGGTGTCCCAGAAGTGAACCATTCTTATCTGAGGGAAGAATGTTAAGTGTCAGGGGAGCAAGAAGGGCAAAAACCCTAAGGTAAGAGCATGCCTGGCATATCTGAGTAGGCCAGTGTGACTGGAGTAGAGTGAGTAAAGAGACAAGAAGGGGGAGGTGAGACCAGAAAAGTTAATAAGGGATCAAGTCATTTAGGGACTTGAGGGTAGCCGCAAGTACTTTACAGTATTAATTAAACAGAAGGAAATGTGAAGTTGTTTGTGGGTTTTTAACAGAAGTGACATTATAAAACATTTTAAAAGATCAATCACCCTGGCTGCTGTGTTGAAAACACACATAAAGCAAAAAGTATAGTGGCAGAGAGAATAGTTAGGAGGCTGTTCCAGTATTCCAGATATGATAGAGTGGTAGGTGGTACCAGAGTAATAGCAGTGGAAGTGCTGAGAGGGTGTCAGGTTTTGATTTATTTTGAAGATAGATACAATAGGATTTTTTGATGGTTTTAAGAATAAGATGTGAGAGAAGTAGACAGACAGAATAACTCTTAAGGTTTTGGGCCCAAGGAGCCAAAAAAAACCATCGTTGCTTTTCATAGAGGTGGGAAGTCTGGGAGGGGCAGGCTTTGGCAGAAAGATTAGAAGTGCTGTTGTGGACATGTTGAATGTGGGATGCCTGTAAGACATCAAAGTGGAAATGCTGGTAAGGGAATTGCACCCACAAGTCTAGTATTTAAGGAGAGGTCTAAGCTAAAGATACACATTTGGAAGTTAGTATATGGATGGATTTATAAATTTTAAGACCAACTAGTATCATCAAAGGAGTGAGTGAAGATAAAAAAAGAGGTCTAAGGACTGAGCCATGGGCACCAACATTTAGAGATTAAGGAGATGACCAGCAAATGAAATTGGGAAATAGCAGTGAGTACGGAGAAAAACAAGGTGCATATAATGTAAAGTCAGGTGAAGACAGTGTATCAGGAAATAGTCATTAGCTCTGTCCAATACTGCTAGAACTGATACTGATAGTGGCCCAGTGCTGATAGATCAAGTAAGATAAGAGCCGAGAAACGGGCTAGTAGAAGTTCTTGATGACCTTAGGAGGAGCAATGGAAGGAGAATGGTGAGGACAGAAGATCAACTGAAATGGATCAAAAGAGAATGAGAGAAATGGAGATGGAGACAAGCGCTGGGGGCAACTGTCTTGGAGCTTGGCTATAAAGGGAAGTAGTAGCCTTGGAAGTGGTAGCAGAAGCAGGATATGGGGTCAAGAGGTGGGGAGGGGGTGCAATATCAGGGGGGAAATAAGCCAGTATATTGTAGGCCACAAGAGGTGAACGCAATAAAAGAGGGAGTGGGGGATGAGAATGCAGGAGAGAAGGGGGTTGCGGTTTAACTGCTAATGGTTGTAATGGTGTTTTGTTTGTATTTTCATGAAACCTGTGACTAGGAGTTACAAGAGCTGAATACTAATTACAATTTTACAACTCGGTAGTCACTTAAAATTTTAAATCACACTGATTTAAAAAATTTTATGCTTTATTTTTTACATCTGCAAGAACATTTACCTGGACTACTTTGTTATAAACATAGAACATACGTATATGATCACTTTTAGAAGGTAAAAAGCACTACTGATATGCTATTTTGTATTGGTCATTTCCTCTTCATTATAGATCTTTCTCCTATACTATGGAAATGTGCCCAATTCATAAGAATAAACTGCTCTTTTAAAATTCAAATGCCCACAGGGGCACCTGGGTGGCTCAGTTAGTTGAGTGCCTGACTCTTGATTTGGGCTTAGGTCATGGTCTCGCAGTTCGTGGGTTCGAGCCCCACATTGGGCTCTGCACTGACAGCATGGAGCCTTCTTGGGATTCTCTCTCTCTCCCTCTGTCTCTCCCTCCCTGTCTCTCCCTCCCTGTCTCTCCCTCCCTGTCTCTCCCTCCCTGTCTCTCCCTCCCTGTCTCTCCCTCCCTGTCTCTCTGCCTCTCCCCAACTCACTCTCTCTCAAAATAAATAAATAAACTAAAAAAATAATGACCCAAGTGCCCACATTTTTGTATTTTCAACAAACTGATATTAATTCAGGTGTGTATAGTAGGTAGTACTGATAACGTGTTTTATAAAAAGGACTTTGATGTGTTAAAGCTTATGGTATGGAGTTGTATAACCTTGGGAAGTTTTTATCAGTAAATTACATGTTTTGTATTCAGTTTATTTTCTTAATAGTATCTAATTCCATAAATGATATTGGCACAACTGTTAAGCTTTTGGAAGGAAAATTTAATTTAGATTGTTGCTCGTAGCATTTACAAAACAAATTCCAGTTTAATTAAATGTAGTAATTTTTTTTTTTTTTTTAAGTCAAGCAACCTGTCATTTAAAAAATTAGAGAAGTGACTTTCTGTCCTGGTAAGGAAGACTTGCTAAATTTGTGGTATGAGAAGAAATCACATTAGAAGAAATTACATGAAAAGAAAGGCAGACTTGGCTTTGTAAAATATATTTAACTTCTACATTTCAGAAGGACGAAAAAAAATAAATTTGTGGAAAATATGGCAAGGGATTCATAGCTTTAAAACCCTGAACTCGATAACGTAGAAAAAATTTTTGAACTTCGATTGACAAATAGACAAAAGCCATGGGCAGACAGATGAAAGAAGAGATGGCTAGAGAATAGAGTGGGAAAATATTGGCCCTGCTAGTAATTTTAAAAATGCAAGCCAAACATTAGTGGGTTGCCATATTTGTATCAAATTAGCAAAAGGAATCTTTAATAGTAGTACATGTTAAGGATTTGGTGAACCTTGCATTCTCATGAATTGTTTAGCCTTTTTAGGAAAGCAATTTTGGAATCTTAATCAAAGACATAAAAAAGATATGTACACTTTTACCAATTTGAGGGCATTACACCCAATATTTGGTTATAATAAAATATCAGAGCTATTAAACACTTACTGTTTTTACTCATCTAAATCTGTAAATGTATAAACTTATTTAAATCTACAATAACTTTTTAGGTAATCCACTTGGAAGAGGGAGGCACAGGGAGTTTAAGAAACTTGCCCAAGTTTACACGGCTAGTTAGTGGTGGAGCCTGAACTTCATCCTAGGCAGTCTTCACAACTTAGGCTCAAAAAACTTAGCAATATATTTAGATAGAGTAATACTCAGAGTAGAGGTTGCATGTTATGTAGCATATTAAAAGTTTATAATTTTCTTTTTATCACATTTCTTTATTTTTGAGAGGCAGAGAGCGTGAGTGGGGAAGGGACAGAGAGAAGGGGAGACACAGAATGTGAAGCAGGCTCCAGGCTCTGAGCTGTCAGCACAGACCCCGATGCAAGTTTCGAACTCACGAACTGTGAGATCATGACCTGAGCCAAAGTCGGACCCTCAACTTACTGAGCCATCCAGACGCCCTGCATATTAAAAGTTTATGAACCTATTTACAACAATAAATTTATAGAAAATTGCTTAAGTACAGTGATCTGGCTATTAATCACTTCTATAAGGAATCATTAAAACGATAGTGCGCATGTGATAAGAGCTTACGGTGTACTAGATAAGTGCTTTACATTTCTGAACTTCTTGAATACCTCTAACAACCCTAGGAGGAAGGTACTATTAGCCCCATTTTGTGAGTTAAGGCCCTAGATCATAGAGAGACTTGACGACTTGTCCCAAATCACCCAGCGAAGCCAGGATTTAACCCGCGTCCATGCTGTCTTTCTTTTCTGTTGATAAACTGTTCTCTGTGTAAAAGCCTCATAGTTTGTGCTTCTACTAACTAGTAAGTTATATGACTTGGCAAAAATAATTCCTCTTTGGATTGATTTCCTCCAAATTGAGGCTTAATTTGGAAATTTAAAATAAGTTTTTAAAAATTGTTTTATTTCTTTGTTTTGAGAGGGCGCACGAGCAGAGGAGGGACAGAGAGAGAGAGAGAGAGAGAGAGAGAGAGAGAGAGAGAGAGAGAGAGAGAATGCCAAGCAGGCTGTGCACTGTCAGCACAGAGCCCAATGTGGGGCTCGAATTCATAAACTGTGAGATCATGACCTGAGCTGAAACCAAGAGTCGGATGTTTAACTGAGCCACCCTGGTGCCCCAAAACAAACATTTTTTTATATGATCATTTAATATATAGGAAGCAGAAAACTGAAATAAGCTAAAAGCAGTTTTTGAATTTTTTCCTTTATGATCTCGTTGTTAATTAGCCCAGGTCTTCTTCCAAATATATCATGCCCTTTGCAGTCTTACGATTTGTCAAAAAATAAAGTGTAATGACTAAGCCAAACAACAAGAATCTATATTACAGTGAATGCTGTCCTTTTGACAAAGGAGTCGGATCAGGTCTTCCTGACTACATTTAAAACTACCTGTTGCCATTTGTACAGGACTTCTTATTGCTTCCCAAATCTATATGTGCTGTTTCCAGGGCCTGCAGTGTCCGCTTCTTCCATCTGATTCCTTTCTCATTCTTTAAAACTCAGTTCAGATTTTACTGCTGCCAAGAAGCCTTCCTTGATACACACACACACACACACACACACACACACACACCCTTTCATGTTGGTATGAATCCAGTCTGCTCTCATAGCTCCCTATGACACTGTAATTCATTTTTCTTTCTGGTCTATTTTCTTCCTCTACCTCAGCATCTAACAAAGTGCCTTTCACTCAGTGTACATTTTATAATTGATGTGGAGAGAGAGGGAGCAAGGAGAGAAAAATTTTTGCATAGTAAAACACTCTAAGTCTAAAGACAGACAAGCCATGAAAAATACTGTATTCATATCACAAATGACTAGTTTCTTTAAAGTATAACAAACTCCTGCACATCGGTAAGAAAGGCCAATAACTAAAAAGCTTCTGCACAGCAAAGGGAAGCATTAACAAAATGAAAAGGCAACATAATGAACGGGAGAAGGTATTTACAAATGATGTATCTGATAAGGGGTTCATATGCAAAAACATAAAGAACTCCTGCAACTTGATAGCAAAAAAAAAAAAGCAAACAATCCAATTTAAAAATGAGCAGAAGATCTGAATAGTTTTCCAAAGAAGACATACAGATGGGCCTACAGGCACATGAAAAGGTGCTCAATATCACTCATCAGGGAAATGCAACTTAAAATTACGATAAGATACCACCTCACATCTGCTAGAATGGCTAGAATCAAAAAGACAAGAAATAACAAGTGTTGGTGAGGACGTGGAGAAAAGGGAACCCCGATGCACTGTTGGTGGGAATGTAAATTGGTGCAGCCACTCCAGAAAACAGTATGGAAATTCATCAAAAAATTAAAAATAGAGCTATTATATGATCCAACAATTCCATGTCTGGATATTTATATGACAAAAACAGAAACAGCCCCATGTTTTTTGCAGCATTATTTACAGTAGCCAAGATATTGTTTACAATAAACAACTGAAGTGTCTATTGATGAATGAGTAGATAGAGCAAACGTATACACAGCGGAATATATATACAGTGGAATATTATTCAACCGGTAAAAAAAAAAAAAAAAGGAAATCTTGCCATTTTTGTGACAACATGGAAGGACCTTGAGGACATTATCCTAAGTGAAATAAGTTAGAGAAAGACAAATGCCAAATGATCTCATATATGGAATTAAAAAACAAAAACTAAGCTCATAGATGCAGAGAATGAATTGGTGTTGTTGGAGTCAAGAGTGGGAGGTTGGTGAAATGGCTGCATGGGTGAAAAGGCACAAACTTCCAGTTACAAAATAAAGTCATGGGGATGTAATGTACAGCACGGAAACTGTAGTTAGCAATATTGTATTGCATATTTGAAAGTTGCTAAGAGATCTTAGAAGTTATCACAAGAAAGAAAATTTTTGTAACTATGGTGACAGATGTTAACCAGATTTACTGTGATGATCATTTTGCGGCGTATACAAACATGAAATCATTATGTTCTACACCTGATACTAACATGTCAGTTATACCTCAATTTTTTAAAAAGGCCAGTAATGTGATAGAAAAATTAGCAAAGGTAAAACATAATTCATAAAAAGGAAGAGGGAGATTAGTGGTCAGCCTTAGTGGTAAAAGAGAAATACAAATTAAAATTACTCTGAAATACCATTTTTAACCTTTCAGAGTAACTGAGACCAAAAAGTTGAAACAGTAGGGAAACAGACATACAGTGCTAGTGGGATTGTAAATTGATAGAACCTTTTTTTTTTTTTTAAATGTTTATTTGGTTTTGAGACAGAGAGAGAGAGTGTGAGTGGGGGAGGGACAGAGAGAGAGACACAGAATCTGAAGCAGGCTCCAGGCTGTCAGCACAGAGTCTGATGCAAGGCTCGAACTCACGAACTGTGAGATCATGACTTGAGCCAAAGTCGGACTGTCAACTGAGCCACCCAGGTGCCCCATAAATTAATAGAAAAGAGTCACTTGGCATTCCTTCAAAGTTACAAGTACGTGTATCCTTTGCCCCAACAATGATACTTAACAGGAATTTATCCTGCAGGTGTACTGGTTATGTCACAAGTATACTGAAGTGATTATGCACAGCATACATTTTACCATTGTAAAAGAAAAAATGGAAATACCCTGCATATCAAAGGGGACAGATAAATTATGTATGTCCATTTAGTGAGGTCGTCTACAGCCTTTAAGAGAATAAGACAGCTCTAAGATATAGAGTAGGCTTTCAGATGTAATATTAAGTGAAACAGCAAGGTGCAGAGCAGTGCATATATAGTCTGATACTACTTGTTTGGGAGTGAGGAGAACAAACCACTTAGGTGTGTGCTTGTCTATGAACAAATTATTTCTGGAAATATACCAAAGAAACCTACAACTGATTATCTCCAGGAATAATCAGTGTGGGATTGGTGTGGGAGGGAGTGAAAGGAGACCTTTTTTCATCATCTACATTTTTCAGCCTTTTTATTTTGTATTATGTGTAGGTACTACTATTTTCAAAATCAATTTTAAAAATAAAAGCAATGAAAGAAATCACAAACAAAGTAAGGATTGTTTTGCCAATATAAAATTTTATGTGTATTACAAAATGTATCACAAAAAGAAAGTCCCCAGCCAGGAGTAAAATAAAGAAATATTACTGCATGCTTTTAATGTGCTAGGTGATTTACATTTATTACTTAATTTTCAGAAATCCTCTGAGAAATACAGTTTTAACTGTACCAAATAGAAAACAGATTGAGGGAGACTTACGTGATATCAGCATTTAACCAATAAGGGGCCAAGGTTATATTCGAACCGAAGTCTTTCTCATTTCACAGGGCTTTTTTGCCCTGGTTTTCCAAACCGTGCTGCTTCCAGTCAGTGATATCTTATCAAAAGTACAGCTACGCTTTAATAGGCATCAGCAGCAATTACCTGAAATGCCCACAAGATGGAAATGTTGGATGAAAGTAGGCATTTTTCTTTGTAAAGCATAATACTACACTATCCAAATGGAATATTTAAATGGATGTATTCACCTGGGTGACTCTGTCAGTTAAGCAGCTGACTTCAGCTCAGGTCATGGTCTCTTCATGGGTTCAAGCCGCATATTGGGCTCTGCTGACAGCTCAGAGCCTGGAGCCTGCTTTGGATTCTCTGTGTCTCCCTCTCTACCCCTCCCCCACTCGTGCTCTGTCTCTCTCTTTCTTTCAAAATTAAATCAACATTAAAAATAATAAATAGGTGTATTCTATTTTACAGTAATGATATTTTCTTTAGTAATTTGTTATGTAGTCAGCTAGAATGTTTTAGATACCATTTAGTGTTTCTTTGTCATATTGGTAGTTAGGATGGCTTTTTATGTATCTGGCAGTATTCCAGATACTTTGTATACATTAATTCATTTAAAATGTTTGAATAAAGTTTACATATCAACTAAAAATGGAAGTTCACAGCTCTGCTTACCCTACTTCATAAGATGCTAGGTCCTCTTTGACTAGCTGGTCATTAATACCAGTAGGAGTCATTCCACAAGCACCAAGAAAATAGAAAAGCTCAACTAAGAGCACATTATCTACCAGAATTTCTGTAAAACCACGAAGACTAGTTTGGGAGAAAGAAATAGGTCGCAAAATAAATGAAGCAATTAAAACTAGAAGTTAAGGGTGTCTGGGTGGCTCAGTCAGTTAAGTGTCTGACTCTTCGATTTTGGGCCCTGGTCATGATCTGGCAAGTAGTTCATGAGATTGAGCCCTGTGTCAAGCTCTGGGCTATCAGCACAGAGCCTGCTTGGGATTCTCTCTCTCCCTGTCTGTCTGCCCTCCCCCACTGGCATGCGAGTACACACTTTCTAAATAAATAAACTTTTAAAAAACTACACTTAAAATAGTTTTTTAATAATATGAGGTATTTGTTATAGTCTTATTATAATATACATCATAATATAGTGAGGAAAAGAGCATAAAAATAATAAATAACTTAAGAGTGGCACAGCTAATAAATGGTACAGCTGGAATTTAGACCTAAGAATTATTGCTGTCTTTTTTGAGAAAAAAAATAAAGGTTTGTTTTACCAGTGTGATTTTGTTTATATGTTTCACCTGTACATTAAGAACACTGTATGTATGTATGTGTTGGTTTTTTTTTTTTTTTTAAGTTTATTTATTTTGAGAGAGAGAGAACCAGTGAGGGAAGGACAGAGAGTGAGGGGGACAGAGGATCCGAAGCAGTCTCTGTGCTGACAGCAGAGAACCCGATGTGAGGCTCAAACTCACAAACCAGGAGATCATGATCTGAGCCAAAGTAGGACGCTTAACTGACTGAGCCACCCAGGTGCCCCTGTTTATTCTTAAATGTTTGAGAGAGAGAGAGAGAGAGAGATCGCACGCAAGAGGGGGTGCAGGGGCAGAGAGAAACTCCCAAGCAGACTCCACGTTGCCAGCACAGAGCCCAACACAGAACTCAGTCTCAGGAACCATGAGATCATGTCCTGAGATGAAACCAAGAATTGGAAACTTAGTGGACTGATCCACCTAGGCACCCCTCTTTATTTGCTTTTAATTTTTTAACATTTATTTTTATTTTTTGAGAGAGAGATCATGTGCACAAGTGGGGGAGAGGCGGAGGGAGAGGGAGAATCTTAAGCAGCCTCCACGTTGAGCTTAGGGCCCTATGTAGGGCTCCATCTCAGGACTGTGAGATCATGACCTGAGCAGAAATCAGGAGCCAGGCACTTAACCGACTAAGCCACCCAGGTGCCCTCAGAACACTGTATTTAGTTAGCTCTTCTTATTAGTTGGATGTCTCTGAGATTGTATGCCCCCTTATTTCCAAATTTGTGTATGGAAAGGAAAACAAGGACATTATGTCTTAACATCTTAATTGTAAATTTTAAACTGTGAGTGGCCAAATTTCATTCTTAGTTGTAGAAAATGTCTTAGCTTCTCTCATGAGAGTTCAGACTTTCTACCCACCTCCTTATGTTTAATGTAATATATCTTAAGTTGTTTATATTTTTTATCATGGAAACTGACCTAAGGAAATGCCATATTTATTACTCTATAACATACCTTAGACATCTGAGAAAAATGAAATAGTTCGATAAAAATGTTTTCCTTAGTTGCAGAACTTGAAGTGAAAACCAGAGAAAAATTAGAAGCTGCAAAAAAAAAAACAAGCTTTGAAATCGCAGAGCTTAAGGAGAGATTAAAGGCAAGTCGTGAAACTATAAATTGTTTAAAAAATGAAATCAGGAAACTTGAAGAAGATGATCAGACAAAAGAGATATAAACAGTTCTAAGAGAACTTGATAGTAAGCTAAGCTGAAAATAAGATGGACTTTAAAGGAGAAATGGACCGCACATGCCATGATGTTTCTTAGAGAAACGGCACATGTAGTTGTTGACCACAGATTTCTCAGCAATTAAGTCAAAGTATTTGTACTTTTCAAGCAGTGTTTAAGGAAGTGAAATATATGTGTGTAATGAGAATGAATGCTGAATAGGCATTTTATCAACCCATTTTAGGGTAATTCTAATGATGTTAAGCACAATTTAAAAAATTTTTTCGCTTTGTATGTATAGCTTATCCTTTTGACAAGCATCACAATTTCATTATAAAGTGTAAGTTGTAAAAATTTTGTACTTCCCTGGTAGAATTAGTGGTAAATTAACATGTATATTTAATTTTTTAAGTTCTTACCTGTCCCCATCCTAATAACTCTTTTGTATCTGTTGTGCCCACTGCCCAGTAAGTACTCAATAAATGTAGTTTACAGATCTTGTGTCTGCCTCTTGATGTGTTTCTTCCTCTTTGATGAAGCACCTGTAGCTCTCTTCCTACAATAATGTATCTCCATAGTACTGTGATCACACATCTCTTATTGGCACTCATTTTTGCATGGAGATGGCAAAGATCATATTTTAAGTATTACTCTGCCTAACTACCACAGTGTCATTCATTTTCACATAGAAAAATATTTCATCCCTCCTACATTTTCCAAAGATACATAGGAAGCAGCTATGCATCAGCTTCACATATGACCCCCAATTTCTCCACTTTTTCTTAGCCTGTCCTGTTCAGATCCACATGGCAAACCCTCTAGTTTTGGACTCATGTAATTTGAACATTCAGTAGTACTTAAGGCCACGTCAGCTGATCTGTGTAGGCACCCTAGGGACAATAGTAGGTAGGAAAGTATCTTGGGAAACATGTAACATTAACATTAGTTACAGAGCTCTTAAAAATAGCAACCATGTCTATACCTAATGCAAGGATTCTGTATTTTCTGTATTTACCCACTTTAGCATTTTTAGATACTTTGTATTTATCTGCCTTTTTACTTTGTTGCTCTATTTTTAAGTTGTGGAATTTATATGCATTATGGAGATTTTGCAAAGGTCTCTGTAGTCTTAAAATTTTCACCAGAGGCCCTATGGGGTTGGAGGTGGTACTTCTAATTGTGCCAGACATCATTCATCTTTCCCCTGCTTCCTACCCAATGCCCACAGTATAGGGTAGGGCCTGGGGATTGACCAGAAAAACTAATGGAGGAAAAGTCCCATTCTACTTGAGTGATCCTGGCATGGAAGATCACCCCTCCATTATTCTAGTCTGATTAGCCCCAAGAATGTGTTGGTTCAAAAAACTAAGCTTCATGGAGGTAGGTCTGACTTTGTGCATGGATGAATACAAGAATGCAAAATACGTCATCATGGCTCAGCTTTGCCCTCTGTCAGTTCTTATTTCTGTGTTGGCTTTTAATCCAAGTAGGATCTCTCCAGAGTATATAGAAAACTCTTATAACTCAAAAAGACAACCCAATTTTAAAATGGACAAAGGATTGAATAGACATTTCTCCAAGGAAATATAAATAGCCACTAGGCACATAAGGAGATGCTCAATATTAATCATTAGAAAAATGCAAATCAGAACCATCAGTAATGATGAGATACCACTTTTATACCCACCACACTGGCTATAATTGTAAACAGAACAGAACAAAAAAGTTGTTGAGAATATGAAGAAACGAACCCTCATACATGTTGCCGGTGGGAATGTAAAAAAATGTAGCCACTTAGGAAAATAGTTTGGCAATTCCTCAAAAAGTTAAGCTTAGTTACAATAATGACCCAGTAATTGTGCTAGGTGTATAACCAAGAGAAATGAAAACATGTTCATATAGAAACTCGTACATTAATGTTCATGGCAGAATTACGCATAATAGCCAAAAAGGAAACAACCCAAATATCCATCAACTAATGAAGGACTAAATAAAATATGGTATCCACACAGTGAAACATTATTCAGCCAGAAGGAAGTAAGTACTGATTCTGCTGCATCATGAAGGAACCTTAAAAACATGCTAAGTGAAAGAAGTCGGACACAAAAGCCACATATTGTATGATTCCATGTATATGAAATTGCTAAAATAGGCAAATCTGCAAAAACAAAGTTGATTACTTGCTGCCAGGGGATGGGGAGAAGGATATTTCTATTTAGGGTGATAAAATGTTCTGGAATTAGTAGTGATGATTGCACAATCTTGTGTGTATACAAAAACAATGATTTGTACATTTTAAAAATGGTTTAAATGGACATTAGAAATTTCATCTTAAAATGTTTAAACATTTTAAGTGGCAAAGTTTGTTTAGAATTATACAAACTTTGAAAATATTCTACAAGACGGGGGGGGGGGGGGTTGCCTGGGTGGCTCAGTTGGTTGTGTCCGAGTCTTGATTTCAGCTCAGGTCATGATCTCACAGTTTGTGAGTTCCAGCCCCATGTTTGCTCTGTGCTGACAGCATGGAGTCTGCTTGGGATTCTCTCATCCTCTCTTTTTGCCCCTTCCAGGCTTTCTCTCTCTAAAAATAAATAAAGTTAAAAAAATAAATAAAATTAAGTGAAAAGGAAAAACAGATGTCTTGATTATCAGAACATTGCCTCCTCCTGTTCATTATGAAGTGTCATGTGACAGTTCAGAAACATGAAACATGACTTGTGAATGATTAGAGAAGCTGATGGGCCAGGACTTCAGAAACTACTGGAGAGACTCAGGTTCAATCCTTGCTCTTCACTGCATCATTCAGTGAACTGAGATAAATAACATCATGATCCTGATATAAAAATAGGTGGCTAACGATAGGGGTTTTATTTGTGTTTTGTCCCAGCCTGGACTCTCTCATCTGGCTTTTTAATTATTTGTAGTTATTTGTAATTAATTGACCACCTAGATTCCTGTAGCTTTGTGTAATATGCCCCATGATATTCCTAACTCTGGGTAGCCTTCCCCCCACCCACCCCAGTCTGTTTACGTTCCCACTTTCGCTGGCCACCCAGCCTGGCTTACCTGCTCTCTACCCTCTAGGCTTCATTGCTCTTTAGTAATTCCTTAGTCTACCCTTAGTGAATTCATCATTGCTGCTTAAAAATTTCCAGTGAACTGAATCACCACTCCCCTTATTCACTAAATAAGAGTCATAAAACTGGAAGGGAGTTTAGAGAACATCTAATTCCTCCATTTGATGAGGGAATACAGTCTTGCAGAAATTAAATGACTCAAAGTCACACAATCTGTTGGGGCCGGAAATAGAATTTGAATTCAGCATTCTCTGACTGAACAGTCATGGTACTAACTCCATCAAGGATTAGCGAAGATTGTATGAATTGGCAGTCACCTTGGAAACTAACTTTCCAAGAATGAAGGAATGGTGTACTGTTACTGACATAGTCAAATCCCTACCATCAAAACTTTGGCTTATTCTCCGTCAGCTAATCTGGTCAAATCATGATCTCAAAATTAATGAGAATTGTCATCTCTACTTGGTTTAATTACATGCATGAATTGAAACCACAAGTCTATTTACTCTTATTGTGCACATCAGCAGATGACCTCAGTTCTTACATCATTGAAATCACTGATGCCATTCAAATTGACCCTGTTAACTTCCAGCCATACAAAGTTTCTCTTTGTTCTTACCAAATCCTGCTTTCTTTCATCTCGCTAATGTTCTTCCCATCTGTAGTTTTGATTCCAGTCTATACTATCTACTACTGCAAATTTATAATTGGGAGAAAATCACTTCACTTTTCCTGAGCTTCATTTTGCATTAGTGAATGTGAATATCCTACCCACCTCATAGAATTCTGTTTAAGGGAAAGTGAAATAGCATATGTAAAAGTACTTTGGTAGGAATAAAGAATAATAACACTAGCTGTTTGTAAAAATTTTCAACAAAATATTTGCTAACTGAATCCAGCAACATATAGAAAGGAGTAAGTGATCTCATGATCAAGTGGGATTTATCCCAGGAATACAAGGTTGGTTCAACATGTAAAAACCAATCTGCGTTACAGGCTGTTAGGGGTTGAATGGTGTCTCTTGAAAAGTTGTAAGTTGAAGTCCTAATGCCCAGTACTTCAGGATATGACTGTATTTGGAGATAGGGCCTTTAATGGGGTAATTAAGTCAAAATGAGGTCATTAGGGTGGATCTTAATTCAGTATGGCTGGATCCTTATAAAAAGCTTAGGAAGACCATATGGAGACATAGGGAGAAGATAGCCAGCTACAAGCCGTGGAGAGAGGCCTCAGAAGAAACCAACCCTGATGACACATTAAACTTTCTGTTGTTTATGCCACCTAACCTGTGGGACTTTGTCATGGCAACCCCAGCCAACTAATAAATTGGCCAAATTAAAAGACTAAAGGATAAAAGCTACATGGTCATCTCAATAAATGCAGAAAAAGCATTTGACCAAAATCCAACACCCTCTTATGATAGAAATACACAACAAACTAGGACTATAAAGGAACTTCCTCAACCTGATAAAGGGCATTTAAGAAAAACTCATAGTGAACATTATAAATAATTGTGAAGGACTATATGCTTTTCCCCCCTAACATCAGGAACAAGACAAGGATGTTTGTTTTGACCACATCTATTCAACATTGTGCTGGAGATTCTAGCCAGGGCAACCAGGCAAGAAAAAGAAATAAAAAGCATCCAGATCAGAAAGGAAGATGTAAAATTATCTCTATTTGTAGACAACATGATGTTGTACTTAGAAAAATCCCAGGAAGTAAACACACACACAAACTAGTAGAGCTAATAAATGCATCCATCAGGGTTGCAGGATACATGATCAATATACAAAAGTTGGTTATATTTCTATACACTAGCAATGAACTGAAAATAAAATTAAGAAAACAGTTTTATTTATAATTGAATAAAAAAGAATAAAATACGAATATAACACCTAAAGTTCAAGCAACCAAAGAGAAAATAGATAAGTTGGACTTCATAATTAAAAACTTTTTGCTTCAGGACATCTGAGTGGCTCAGTTGGTTAAGCATCCGACTCTTGGTTTCAGCTCAGGTCATGATCTCATGGTTCATAGTTTTGAGCCCCGTGTCTAGCTCCACACTGGCGGAGCTTACTTGGGATTCTCTCTCTTTCTCTCTCTCTGTCCCTCCCCCACTCATGCTCTCTCTCTCTCTCAAAAAAAATAAATAAATAAACTAAAAAACAAAAACAAAAAACTTTATGCTTCAAAGGACATTACCAAGAAAGTGAAAAAACAATCCACAGGATGTGAGAAAATATTTGCAAATCATATATCTGAAAAGAGGCTAGTATCCAGAACATATGAAGAACTCCTACAACTCAGTAATAAAAAGACAACCAATTAGAAATTGGGCAAAAGATTTCTATAGACATTTCTCCAAAGAAATATAAATGGCCAATAAGCACATGAAAAGATGCTCAACATCATTTGTTATTAGAGAAATGCAAATCAGAACCATCATGAGGTATTACTTCACTAGGATGACTATCATAGAAGAGACAGACAATAGCAAGTGTTTACAAGGATGTGGAGAAATTGAAACTCTCACACATTGCTGATGAGAATGTAAATCAGCGTGGGTTCTGATGGAAATAGTTTGGGAGTTCCTTAAAAAGTTAACATTAGGGTGCCTGGGTGGCTTGGTCAGGTAAGCAACCGACTTTGGCTCAGGTCATGGATCTCATGGTTCATGAGTTCGAGCCCTGCGTTGGGCTCTGTGCTGGCAGCTCAGAACCTGGAGCCTGCTCGGATTCTGTGTCTTCCTCTATCTGTGCCTCTCCCCCACTCATGCTCTGTTTCTCTAATTTTCAAAAATGAATATGTGTTTAAAAAAAAAAAAGTTAAACATAAGTGTGCCTGACTGGCTCAGTTGGTGGAACGTGAGGCTCTTGATTTCGGAGTTGTGAGTTTGAGCCCTGCATTGGGTGTACAGATTGCTTAAATAAATAAACTTAAAAAAAAAAAAAGTTACACATAGAGTTACTATGTGACCTAGCAATTCTACCTCTAGGTATATAGCTAAAATAATTGGAAACATATGTCCATGGAAAAACTTGTACATGAATATTTGTATGAGTATTATTCATTATAGCCCCAAATAGAAACAATCCAAATGTCCATCAGCTGATGCATGGATAAATCAAATTTGGTATATCAATACAATGGATTATTCAGCAGTAAAAGTGAAGTGTTATGTTACAATATGGATAGACCATATAGACATTATGCTGAATGAAAGATGCCAGACACAAAGGCCATATATTGTATCATTCCACTTATATGAAATATATGTAATAGGCAAAAACAGAGATAGAAAGTGATTAGGGCTTAGGGACACCTGGCTTGCTTAGTTAGTAGAGCACGTGACTTCATCTTGGGGTCATGGGTTCAAGTCCCACATTGGGTGTAGAGCTTACTTTTAAAAAAAATTAAAATAAAAAAAAAAAAAAGAAGAGTGATTAGGGTTTGCCAGGGGATGAGGGTTGAGGGTAGGGAGTAACTGGATACAGGATTTCTTTTGGGAGTGATGAAAATGTATCTGGCACTGGATAGTGGTGATGGTTGCACAACCTTGTGAATATACTAAAAAGCCACTGACTTGTACACTTTATGGTTTGTGAATTACACTTCAATTTTTAAAAATAATGCTAAGTGTTACCATTGACTGAATACTTTATGGCCCCAAACTGAGCTAAAGACAATCCAATGAAGTGCCTGGGTGGCTCAGTCGGTTGAGCGTCTGACTTCAGCTCAGGTCATGATCTCGTGGTTTGTGAATTCAAGCCCCACGTCAGGCTCTGTGCTGATAGCTCAGAGCCTGGAGCCTGCTTCGGATTCTGTGTCTCCCTCTCTCTCTACCCCTCCCCCACTCACACTTTGTCTCTCTCTCTCTCTCTCAAAAAATAAGTAAGCATTTTTTAAAAATTTAAAAAGAAGACAACTTGGTGAATGCATATGATTATCCCATTTTACAAATTAGAAAAGTGAGATTCAAGGAGATTAAGTGTTTAACCAAGTGTTTACACATATTAGAAAGCATTTGAACTGGGCAGACTCAGGTCTAACTCCAAAACCCCAATGCCTAATCACTTCTCCCAGCACCAAGCTGTCCTGATCAAAAATCATTAATAATTCCCATTATATATCTGAAAATGCCCAAATATTTGTATGTGTATATAAACAACATTTCAATATATATGCCATATGTAGTAATATATATAACATATAACATTATATATAATATATGTAACATTATATACACTGCCCAACATAGTACACATATGTAGAATATAATACATATAATATATAATAATATAGATATGGGTGTGTGTGTATATTATCCACAAATCAATAAAGTCAACTCAACAGAAAAATGTGCAAAGAATATGACCAAGTAATTCAAATGAAAAATACAAATGGTCAATAAACATTTGAAAATATCTGTAAACTCGCTTGTTATTGGGGGAATGTAAATGAATGCAAGACCATTTCTCATTCACTGTAGAGACAAAATTTAAAGATTTCTAATAAACAGTGTCACAGAAGAGTGAATAGGGGGGTTGGCATTCATACACTGCTGGTGTGCATTAAGATTATTAATAGTGTAATATTATCTATTAGGATTGTATATTTATCATTTAATCAAATAATTTCACTACTAGGAAACACTCTCCTATGTACAGACGGATGTTAATTGCTTGTTTGTAATAGTGAAAAATTGGATATAAACTAAATGCCTACCGATGTGTATACAACTTTATGTAAATTCTTAGAAAAGTAATTAACAGAAGTTACTTTTGAGGATAGCAGTGACATTGGAGTAGATGTTGGGGAGGATGAGTAAAGGGCTAACAAAACCTTTTTCCCTTTCTGCTTGAGAATTTGACTCTGCTTGAGAATTTGGTTTCTCAGGCAATGTGATAAAGACAGTATGTCAATCATGCCGCCAGGCAACACTGTGCATGGGGAAGGCGATCTCTGTTTGGTAAACAACGTCTGGAGTGAGAGAACAATCAGTCCAGGCAGAAAGTCACATCCTTGGACTTCCCTGAGTGCTGTGACTCTAAGTAATTGGTGTGTCTCTCACAGGAACTCTAGAAACTATACCTAGGAAGTGGTTGTAAGAGATATTGGCTCCTGCAGGGAGTAGGGCCTGTAAGCCAAGGTAGCTTCTATGTTTGCCTGATGGGCACCTTGCTTCCTTGAATCTGCAGTGCATGCTCAACAGACTGCTGCAATGACTCCTGGGAGCACGTGCCCATGTCCTGATGGCCGTCTGTGGTTCCCAGGCTGTAGCCTTTGGAGTGTCTAAATGCGGTCTATAGTCAAGTTGTGAGTCAAGGTGTAACTGAACCTAAGATCTCCCCTGTTGGGCAGAGTCAGAAAGGCTTTCATGGCAAACTGAAAATAAATTTGTAAGTTAAAAAATTAGTTTACACACATCCTCCATTTCAACCAGTAGAACCTTCATGCTATTCCTCAAATGTACTACCCTGCACTCTCCTGCTATTGCACCTTCCATCTTCTTCCTTTGTTAAAATATTTCCTTTCTTCCAGGCCCAAATTTCCCTCTCCCTCCTCCCAACTAAGCTCACTTCCTCTGACCCATCATAGTATCTTGTTTGCCTCTCTTTTGTGTTGTTATTCATCCTGTGGTGAAAGTATGATATACTTCTATTACCATCCTTCACACTTTTTTTCACTCTTGGCAAAAGAGGGTGAGTTGGCTTTGTTTATCTTGATGATTGTATATAAAGCGCTTGACATGCCTAGCATACAGGAAGTGCTCAATAAACCATCACTGGCCTTTTAGTGTTCTCTGTCACTTAACTTTTAGGACCTGCCCGGGGTCTATTCCACACTAGGGCACAATTCTAGTTGCAGATCTTGGCTTTTTCTTCATCTACTCTAGCCTGTCCCAGTGCTAGGCACAGAGTCTTGTCCAGCTGTGTCCCAAGATATCACAAGCACAAATAAGCCAAAGGTGAAAACTGACTTTGGCCTGAAATGTACCATTCATGTGGGTCTACTTATGCCGAGGTTGTTTCTGTACTTAAGACTTTGGAAAATTAGACAAAATTTATAGTGTGTTTTTATTGAGTTTGATGACCAGAACTAAGCTATTTTTATCTCTCAAAGAGCAATCTAAAGTGTCAGGACTGCCCTGTCCAGTCTTCTATAGTAGAGGTCTGCAAACATTATCCAAAAGGGCCAGGCAGTATTTTAGGCCTTGTGGGGCTATACATTCTCTGTCACTGCTGCTCAGTTCTGCTATTGTAACATGAAATCGGCCGTCCCTAAACAAATGAGCACTGTGTTCCAACGAAAATGCATTTAATGACACGGAGATTTGAATTTCGTAAAATTTCCACATCATACAATATTTTCCTTTGTTTGATTTTTTTTTCCAAGCACTGAGAACGTTAACAAACAAACAAACAAAACCATCCTTAGTTCCCAGGCCATGGGAAAACAGGCTGAGGGCCACATACAGCCCCAGAGCCACAGTCTGCTTATTCTTGGGTTTCCAAGGCTAGGAATGTACAAGAATCGCCAACCCCAAGAGGGAGCTCTAGGATTTGCTCTGTGAATTCAAAGTAAAAACCCGAGTTTGGGCCTTTGTCAATGTTCTGAGCCCACTTAGGTTAGCCCAAGTTACCCGATACAAAAGAGATTTGCAAAAGAACCGTGAATCTTAAGCACAATGACTCATTTCTTCTGTTTAATCTTACCGAGGCTTGTCACCTCCCTGCTTCATGAGTAGCTGCAAAGGCATTCAGTCTGAGGAATTCATTTCCTAACCTCCTAAACTGACTGCAGTTCAGTTTCTTCCTTCACTCTGATGCCCTCATCATCAGAGACCTTGAGGCCATATCCAACTGGGCATTTTCAGAGTTTATCTTATCTAACTGAATTGACCACTTTCTTTTCCTAGAAACTTCCTCTCTCTTTCTTCTCTGCCCTCCTCTCTCTGTGATTTTTTTCTGTTTGCTTTTTCACCGGTCCTTTTGGCCAATTTTTCTCAGTTTCCTTTAGTGTTCCTTCTTTCCCTTTGTTAATCCTATAAATATTTTCTATTTTCTATGGTTCTATCTTGAACCAGAATATTTTTTTTCATACTTACCCCTGGCTGCAAATACTGTTTGTATGCTAATTGTCCCAAGCCAGGATATCCAGCCCAAATTCCCATGCTAAACTCTGGACTGTACATTCATCTATCTCCTTGACAGTAGGTTTAGATGTTCTTTGAGCATCTCAGTTGAACATGTCCAAAACTTAAGTTATTGTCCTCTATTCTGATCTTCTCACCATCACAAATTCCCTGCCTTGGTAAATGGCATCAGTACCGATCCATCTTGCCATATTGTCAGTAGTAGATAGGATCTCCCCAACCTAGGCTCCTCTGGTTGAGAACTACAATCACCATTCACAGAGGTGAATCCTGTGGCCCTTCCCCCTGGCCAGACATGATTATATTTGGGTGGATGATTCAGATTATCTCCTGGGATTATTCTCAGCCATTATTGGTACTTGGACTACAGATGATGCAGCTGTGTGCCTGGAGAATAGAGAATTGGTCTATAGAGAGAGATTGAAATTGATGCACAAAGAAGAAGAGTAGAAGAAATGACCCAGAAAGAATAATCTTGCCATCCCAACTTCCCACTTGCCTGTGCCTTGCCTATAGGGCTGCCTCTGTCCTTGAGTCACCACCCTCTGGTATAAAATAGCTTGCTTCTGGGGCACCTGGGTGGCTCAGTCGGTCGGGCGGCCGACTTCGGCTCAGGTCATGATCTCGCGGTCTGTGGGTTCGAGCCCCGCGTCGGGCTCTGTGCTGACAGCTCAGAGCCTGGAGCCTGTTTCAGATTCTGTGTCTCCCTCTCTCTCAGACCCTCTCCCGTTCATGCTCTGTCTCTCTCTGTCTCAAAAATAAATAAACGTTTAAAAATAAATAAATAAAATAGCTTGCTTCTAACCTCTTGTACTTAATTACTATATTAAATTTTCTCTTTTGAATTACCTAACATGAATTTTGCATCCCTGTCTGGACCCTGACTAATGTAAATATCTTTGCAAATAAGCACAGAATGTTGACAGCATTTACTTTAAGAGCTATTTATGTTTCACTGTACAAATCTGCACCATTTACTTCATCATTTGGCGATTGATGAAAACTTGTTTCCAAGTTTTTTGCTACTACAGTTAGTTCTGTAATGAACATCTTTGCATATATATGTATTTTTATAGGGCAAAGTAAAATTGCTAGAAGTAATATTTCTAGGTCGAAAAGGGGGATATGCATTTTTTAATTTTAATATTATTCTCAAATTTCTCCCAAAAGTTTGCACCAATTTATACTATTGACAATTGTACATTAGAGTGCCTGTTTACACTCCTGGCCAACTTTTTGTCGATCTCACAGGTGAAAAATATTCCATTGTTTCGATTTGCTTTTCTCTGCATTCTGAATGAAAATAAGTATCTTTTCATACACTTACTGGCTCTTTGTATTTCTTGTTCTGTGAACTGCCATGTAACAGGTTTTATTTTTTGCTCTGTTTTACTAAATATTATATAGCATGAACTTTATCTAAAACAATAATAAAACCAACACCATCAATAAAGACTGCATATTATTTCATTCTGATTATACCATAATTATTCTTTTATTATTAGATATTTAGATTGTCCCCAATTTTTTTCATAACACTTATAAGTTCTTGGATAAGGAGTTATGAGGACATAAGGGTGTGTGTGTGTGTGTGTGTGTGTGTGTGTGTGTGTTTAAGGCTTTTGACAATTGCCAATTGCCCAATGGAAAGTCCATCCCAGTTTGCATTCTCACCAGCAGACTGTGAGTGTGCCCATTTCCCCATACAAAAGTATTCAGCCAAGAGGTAATTTCTGGAGTTTGTGTCATGAACTGCCCATACAAAATGATCTGCAGCCCAAGTGGTCAGTCTCCAGAATTGCAGGTTTGAGGCTCCAGCATGAGCAGATTTCTTTATTCATCACTGTGAAGTTAAAACTACAGACCAGTCCTTTTCAATATGTTCTCATTCATTCCACAACAATTTATTGAACATCTATTGTGCTGGGAGGCTTTTTTCTTGTCCCGGAGGTCTCCCATCAAAAAGGGTGAGCCACGGTTACACATAATTAAAAATACCATAGTATTGAGAAAATGCTTGGGTGTTGGAGAAAGCCCATCACAGACTTGTGGAACTTGGGCAGGGTGCTTAACTTCTCCAAACTTCAGTTTTCTTTTGCATACAGTTGACATCATGAAACTGATCAGAGGATGGTGTTAAAAGGCCTGAGTGCCTGGCACATGTAGGTGTTCGCATAGGGAGTAAAAATGTGGGCTCTGGAGTTGGGCTACATGGTTTGAATCTTGGCTCCATTGCTGACTGGCTTTGTGACCTCAGGCAAATTATTCAACCTCTGTGCCTTCTTTCCTCAATTTAAAGTGGGCAGAAACATACTTACCTCATACTGTCATTGAGAAGATCAAATGAGATGATACATGTAAAGTACTTAGATAGTACCTAGACCTACTAAGTACTCAATTAATATGTTATTTTTTAAACAGCTTTATTGAAGTATAATGTACATACAGGCATATTTCATTTTATTGTGCTTTAGTTTATTGTACTTCACAGATACTGTGTTTGTTATAAATTGAAAGTTTAAGACTTCAGTGGAGGAAGAAACTGCAGATGTGGTAGAAACAGTAAGAGAACTAGAGTGAGAAGTGGAGCCTGAAGATGGGACTGAAGTTGTTGCAATCTTATGATAAAACTGGAACACATGAGGAGTTGCTTCTTACAGATGAGCAAAGAAAGTGCTTTTTTTTTTTTTTTAGTTTTTTTTTTTTAATGTTTATTTATTTTTGAGAAAGAGAGAGAGAGACAGAGCATAAGCTGGGGAGGAGCAGAGAGAGAGGAAAACACAGAATCCGAAGCAGGCTCCAGGCTTTGAGCTGTCAGCACAGAGCCCAACACAGGGCTCGAACCTACAAACTGCGAGATTTTGACCTGAGCCGAAGTCGGACGCCTAACCGACTGAACCACCCAGGTACCCTGAAAGTGGTGGAATCTACTCCTGGTGAAGATGCTGTGAAGATTGTTGAAATGACAGCAAAGGATTTGGAATATTATATAAACTTAGTTGATGCTGTCAAACAGCATCACGTGCTACAGAGAAATCATTTGTGAAAGAAGAGTTGATTGATGCGGCAGACTTCATTGTGGTCTTTTTTTTTTTTTTTTGAAGATTTCTTTATTATTTTTAAGTAATTGCTACAACCAACATGGAGCTCAAACTCACAGCCCTGAGATCAGGAGTCGTACGTTCCACCAAGCCAGCCAGGTGCCCCCTTTGTGGTCTGACTTTTTTTTTTTTTTTTAAATTTTTTTTTTTTAACGTTTATTTTTGAGACAGAGAGAGACAGAGCATGAATGGGGGAGGGACAGAGAGAGAGGAAGACGCAGAATCGGAAGCAGGCTCCAGGCTCTGAGCCATCAGCCCAGAGCCCGACGCAGGGCTCGAACTCACGGGCCGCGAGATTGTGACCTGAGCTGAAGTCGGACGCTTAACGACTGAGCCACTCAGGCGCCCCTGGTCTTACTTTAAGAAATGGCCACAGCCACCCCAACCTCATCAGTCAGCAGCCGTGAACATCGAGGTAAGACCCTACGCAAGCAAAAAGATTACAACTCATTGGAAGCTTAGATGATGGTTAGCATTTTTTTAGCAATATTTTTAAAATAAGGTATGTGCCTTGGCTTTTTTGGGACATAATGCTAGTGCACACTGAATAGCCTATAGCATAGCGTAAACATAACTTTGATATGCACTGGGAAACCAAAAACTTCATTTGACTTGCTATGTTGCAGTGGTCTGGAACCAAATGTGCAGTGTCTGCAAGGTACACCTGTATCGTCATGGGCTGAATTGTGTACCCTCCCAAATTCCTCTGTCAAAGTTCCGACCCCCAGTATCTCCAAATAGAATTGTATTTCGAGATTAGATCTCTCAAGATGTAATTAAATTAAAAGGAGATCATTAGGGTGGACTCTAATCCAATATGGCTGGTGTCCTTAAAAGAAGGGGACATTTGGACACAGACATGTATAGAGGGAAGATGATATGAAGATAAAATGAGAAGACCATCTGCAGGCTAAAGAGAGAGGCCTGGAATAGATCCCTCCCTCACAGCCCTCAGAAGGACCTGACCCTGCCCACATTTTGATCTTGGACAAAGATCGAAGAGAAAATAAATTTGTGTTGTTTAAAGCCACCCAATCTGTGGTATTTGTTACAGCACCCCTAGCAAACCAATATACACACCATAAGATTCACCCACTTTTGTGTATAATTCAATGATTTTTAGTAAATTAACAGAGTCATTCAATCTAATACTAGAATATTTTCTTCACTCCCAAAAGAAACCTTGCCTCCATTTGCATTCACTCCCCAATTCCCACCTTCAGCCCCAGACGGCCACTCATTTTCTGTGTGCATAGATTTGCCTTTTCTGGACATTTCATATAAATCATCTCCAATGATCAGGAAATTTTACATGTCAAGAGTCAGCACATTCTATATCCTGATTTTCTATTTGTCACAATGTCTTATATTGAGTCCACATAAATAAGACAAAAAATATTATATGTACTGCAGAATAGTCGTATGGGGACTGAAATATTCAGTCAAAATGACCATTGTAATTATAAATAAGAAATTATTGCTGGGGCGCCTGGGTGGCTCAGTTAAGCATCCGACTTGGGCTCAGATGATAATCTCGCTGCTCGTGGGTTTGAGCCTGCCTAGGGCTCTGTGCTGCTGACATCTCAGAGCCTGGAGCCTGCTTCAGATTCTGTGTCTCCCTCTTTCTCTCTCTGCCCTTCCCCCGTTCTCACGCTGTCTGTGTCTCTCAAAAATAAATGAAAGTTTAAAATTAAAAAAAAAAAAGAAATTATTGCTTGTTCTTCTCAGTCACTAGGGAAAAAACACTGAAGACTTTGAGGGAGAGTTTCTGTAGAGGTGCAGCAGGGTAGAGACACCCCTAGAAGGTAGCAGCTGAACTGCTCATGAAAACCGCTTCTGCGCTGAGATCTGAACGGACAAGTTGCTCCCCAGAGCTGCTCAGGCACATCTGGTAACTAATCGGGACATTCCATCAAGGCCACATGTTCGGGGCCACGCCTAGAGGGCGGAGCATCTACACTGCCAAAGACAGTGTGGAGGCTGCACAAAGACTGGGCTCTGTGCAATGCCCCTTTTGTTGAAAAGACCCATTTAGATGAAATCTATCTGGGGCATTATGTCAAAACTGCAAAAGGAGAAGTCTTTGCTTTTCTCACCTGGAAGAGTCAGCGCCTCTGTTGAGTTTACCAACCCTTAGTAACCATAAACTGAAACTCTGGATCATCGGTATGCATATGCATACACATGTAACCATTTATTCAAGAATATTTATTAAGTGCCTTCTGTGTGCCAGGTACCTTTCTAAGCACTTGGGAATATATCAGTGAATAAACAAAGGTCCCTGTGCTTGTGGTGCTGGCATTCTAGAGAGAAAGTCAGCACATAAACACTAAACATAGTAATAATAAAGAAGTGAACTAAAGTGTGAAGTCAAAAGGTGTTAAGTTAGAAAATTAAAGCAAGGCAAAGGGGTTGGGAGTGCCTGGGGTTGAGCAGGGACAAGGTTGCAACTTTATTTTTTTTTTAAACCACTTTACTGGTGTGTGATTGACATAAAGCTGTACATATTTAATGTGTTAACTTGCTAAGTTTGAAGAGACATATGTATCAGTGAAACTATCACCACTCTATGCTTTCAACAGAGCCATCACTTCCAAAAGTTTCCTCCTGCCCTCTATTTATTATTCTTTTATGTCATAAAGTTGCAATCTTAAATAGGGTGATTTATTTTCACCTTGTTGAGAAGGTGTCATTAGAGCAAGACAGAAAGAAGAGGATGGAGTTAGCTAGCAATTATCTGTGGAAAAGTGATCCAGGCAGAAGGAACAGCCAGAGTATGCTCTCTAAAGCAAAAGCAATTACAAGGAGCACCCAAGAGGCCACCGTGGCTGGAACTGAGTGAGCAAGGGAAGAGCGGCAGAAGTGAGAGCTTTTTGCAAGGGCTTCAGTTGTTACTCCAAGTGAGATGGGAAACCGGAAGAATAGTGTAAGTGGACTTAAGTTTGGAAAAGATCCCCCTGGATGGACTGGAGGGGAACAAAGATAGAAGCAGAACATGGGTTAGGAGCCTATTTCAGAATCCAGATAAGAGATGACGGTGGTTGAGGTTGGGAGCAGTGGACATGCTATGTTTGTGCAACTGGAGATTCATTTGTCTTGCAAATATTCGTAGGCACTGTGATGTGCGCTGGGATGCTGTGGTGACCAGCCTAGTGGCAGTCCCTCCCTAATTACTGTAAACAATGGTAATAGTTAACATGGATAGACGGCTTGCTCCAAGTCAGGTTGTCTTTAAAAGGTTGAAAGGTATTTTCTCAGTGAACCCAGATCAACTTCTAAAACTCAGGCTACACTGTTGTTTGTCCCCGTTAAAGGTGAGGGAAGTCAAATCCCGAGAGGGTACTAGCCCAAACTTGCACAATCAGGCCAAAGTCAGAATTCAAGCGCATAGGGTTGTGTTCCAGAATGCCTCCCTTAAAAGTGGCAGCCATGATGGGGGTTATAATAGTATGACATGGGAAGGAGGGGATGACATCGAAGCTGAGATTTAACTGTTTGCCAGGAGATGGGTGGGTGTAGGGAGAGGAGAAAGCAGGAGTGAGGAAGGGAATGTCCCAGGTACAGGGAAGATCATGTACAAAGACAGACCTAGAAGTGAGAAAGCAGGACCTTGGAAAGACTGAAAAAACTCCCACCGTGTTGTTGGATCTCCAAGTGTATAGGGGGGAGTGATAGAGAATGAACCAGAAAAACAGGCAGCGAATACAACTTTGGATTAATACATCTGTGGATCAATAGTCTACTAATTGCACATTTGTCTTTAATATTTCCTTCCTGGGATCTCCTGCTGCAAATATATCAATTGAAAGACAGTGGACCTTGGAGTCAGAGAAACAATGACAGCCCAAGGAGCAGCTTGCTGCAGAAAGGCTAAAGACCCCAGATCTCCACCACCCCCTCCATCCAACCCAAATAAGTATACTAAGTAAAGCCATGAGCTAGCTATGCAAACACAGCTTCAAGAAAAGTCCTCTGCCCCATTTCCATCTAATCCTTTTGGAGCCTCTGTTACAGACAAACCTAACTGAATCCTGCTCTGCCATTTCTTAGCTTTAACACGAATTATTTCACATCTATAAACTTAATTTATCTATTCTATAAAATTAACATAATGTTACCCATCTCAGGATTATTATCACTCTAACTGAGCTAATGCATACAAACTGCATATTTGACATTTTCTATTCATTTACAAAACTCACATCTAAATAACAATTCCACATTCCAATAAAAAGTGCATTTTGATTATTCCCAAAATTGGATAAATGGTTTAGTCTTATATGATACAAGAATAAATGTTTAAGTTCCACAAACTCCATCCACTTTTGTCCAGAACTTTCTATTTACTTCCAAATAAGATGGGAAATTCTTGGCATATGATGTCTAGAAGTAAGGGAATGCATTGACTTTTCAAGCAGAGAATCCCCTGGACTTTGAGAGTAAGAGCTCAGCTCTTACTCTCTTCTGGCCCACTGAGAAGTGCCCAGACATCGAAACCAGACTAATTTGGGATTAACTGGAGCGACGTAGTTGATTGCTCATCGGCAGCAATGGAAATGAGCTTGCACTGCCTTGCGCTTACTTGGCTTTCTTTCTCGGGAGAAATGTTGCCATAAATTGTTTTGTGAGACACCAACAACTTGGCAAGGAAGAAAGTCTTCCACAAAATATTATAGCCATTGGGAGGGCAAAACTCTGGGAAGTCCACCCACATTCTTGCAGGATGCAGCTAGACATCTGCAAAGAACATAAGCAGCGCAGCTCAAAAGCCATAGTATCGTGCAAGGTGTGAGCCCACATGCAGAAGGATCAGTACTTTGTCCTCAAAGCCAGGTACCCTGAAACTTGTTTCCCCAGTTGGCCTTTGTACCCCTCTATTCTAGTATTTCTAACTTAAGTTGTTAAATGGGCAAAAGTCGGTGTACTCAGGGGTTCCAAATAAGTATTTAGTCTCACAGAAGTATTTGGAGCTGGTAATGGACCCAGTGACAGGGACCATTTCAAAGTAAGTACGGATCCAGAAATGGGAGAGAAATGCCCTTAATGCTTGGTCAGAGGTGGTACATCTATAAACGCCTAGACTGTCTGTGTGTGGAGACAGGTGGGGAAAAGCATGTGGGCAGGGAGGTGACCACATGTGAAGTGGAGTCTGAGGGGGATGGGGTCTGTGAGGGCAAGGCAGGTGAGAGCCTCGGCCGAGGGGGGAAGGGTGGGGGACAGAGAACGTAGGAGGGGTCAGCAGCCCTTCTTTAACTGTCATGTGCGTCACTGCCTGAAGGTGGCATCTCTCACTCTGAAGGATTCCTATGAAGATTAAGAAGCCTTGAAATACTTTTTTGGGAGGTCAGTGCACATCTGTTTCCTATTTGTCATGTTCTGTCAGCACTTCTGTGAGAACAGAGCCATTACACCAGCCTTGGAAGCCAGAGGCAGCTGGATCCTCCAGGCCTGGCATCTCCCGGGCCCACGGTCCCACCTCCTCAAGTGGCAAAAGAGTAGAAAACACCATTGCATCCCATCTCGGCTTCTGCCGCCCCCACTCTCACCTGTACTGTGTGCTTCAAAGAGCAAACAGGTACAAAGAATTCAGCCTGGTTAATCAGTTGTTCTCTTGCCTGCAAAACAACACAGCAAGAAACAACTTAGAGGCTTTTCAATCCTCTGATGTGTTTAATTTGTTATCTAGCAAGCAATAAAGAGAAAAAGAAATTCTCCGGAGTTTTATAATATTTACAGTCCTCTCGCTAGGGAACTGGAGTTTGCCCAGGAGGCATATTGCAAAGCGAGTGTCTGGCCCCAGGGAAAGACCCAGAATTCTGTAACAGTCCTGTTGGCCTAGTGATGTTTATCAGAATGGTGAAGATTTCCAAATGGTGCTTATCAGTGTACGAAGGCACTTATCACAAGTAAGGAAAGACTTCCATTGATTTGGTTCAAAGGGCAGCCCAAGACACTCGGTGAATCACATTCCCTGCCCACCTCCGTGCAATCCTCCCACCACCCCTGGGTGACCCAGGCTGGCTTCACCAGGGTCTGGGTTTGAAATCACAGGGCGTCTGTGACAGTCTACTTTCCTCTCAGGTCGGTGTGTGATGACCGACCTCCAACGCTTAATTCTGATTTCAAGAATGCATTTGGTAGATGGGTGATCAGTACCCAACTGGGTCGGGGCTTCAGTTTTCAAGATCTCAACTGAAAGCCTTCGAAGCTTCTGAGCAGATGAGAAAGGATGATCAACTACTTACCGATGCATAAAGGCTGAGTGGGCAGGAGGCTCAGACTCCTGTGATTGTAAATCCTTTTCAAGTCTGTTTATCGGTGTTCTCCACTAGTCATTCTGTGATGTTTTAGGACTCGCTTTAAAATGAAGAAGTATTTAATTTTATTGATCACTACCCATGTGCTGTTTCTAGGACTGCCTATTTATTGGTGTTTCTGTAAAAACAACAGCAGCCACGTGTTGTGGAAACAGTCTCAGTGGAAACCAGCAGGACTTAGCCTGATGTGGGCATTTTTGTTACATGCCTCCCCAGAAATGCTTGAGTTAATATTTTTACAATAGAAAAAAAAAGGCAATAAAAGCTTTTGAAGCCAGATGTCTCTTTACAAAACTGCTGATGGGGAAGCTTTTCTCATGTAGAGACTTCAGTTAAGGTGATCAAATAAAATCAGTTATATTTAAAGTTGCTGGCTTTTTTGTTTATCTCGGTCAAATAAAGCTGTGTGTTCTAGTGAAGAAACTGAAGGTCAGAGGTCAAAGGACAAAGATTTCTGGTGAGGTCTTGCATTAGGGAAGCCTTTTTAGCAGTGACTTCAGCCTTGGCAGGTAGTAATGCTGTTCAAGTCATGGTCAGAGGACGGAAGGGTTCCAAAATCTAAGTCTGATTTGGACCGCAGACATTGCGCTTGCAACTTGGGTAGGGCCCTTTTTACTAGTTTTCTGATCTGCACCAAGTCTTAATTGCCAACTCTCTCTCTTTCTCTCTTTGTTAACTGTCAATAGTAAATAACTGCTAGTCTAAAACATTCACCTGTCAACAAAGTGATGTATGTTTTGGAGAGAGTCAACAAGCAAGAATTGAAGTGACTTCACTTGGTTTCCCCCCACTTATTTCCCTCGGCAGAATCCATCCTCGTGTGGTAATTAACTCTCGTTTATTTGTTTCATACCAAACTAAAACCTACACAAATCTAAATACATGTGGGCGAATCCTTCTACCTGGCTGCTTGACCACCATCAGAATCGCCAGTAAGTTGTAAGTATAGTTGACTTAAGTTCCACATCAGTCATTTCTCCTGCCCTCCTCTCCGACCCTTCTTCCTTTAGTGCCCTATTCAAATGTCACATCCTCTGAGGCCCACTTTTCTATTCTCAGTCTCCCCTCCATGAATTAAATCCTCCCTTACTTTGCGCATTCCTCTACTGCTCATCATACTTGATAGTCACATGTTTATGTGTGGTCCTCGCCTATTCAAATGAGAACCCCATCAGGGCAAAGGAGTTTTTAGGGCCTGGAAAAATACCTTGGATGGAGGTCAAAGGAAAGGACTAAAGTGATTTGCAGCCTGGGTCACTGTGAGAACTCCATCAATAGTTAACTAGTCAGGAGGGACCTGTTTTGTTCAAGGGGGAGGGGGCGAGAGGCAAGATGATGAATTACATTTCAGTTGTATTAAGTCTAAGGTGCTGGAAGCACATTCAGAAGGATATTTCCAGCAGACCTTCGGGAATATGTGAAAAGAACATGAGGAAGAGACACTAGAGGCAAAGAAATTTGGAAGCTCTTCACATAAAGGGATGGGTGGCAAAAGCCACATGATTCACTGAGTCCATGGAGGTGAGTGGTGTCTTAGATAGAAAATTCCAGGAAGACATCTTAGGAAAAGCTTTCATTTAGGGGGCAGAAGGAAAACAGCCAGCAAAATCCTTCAGCATTAGGGATGTAAGAGAATAGGAAAATGAGGGGCTAAGGAAGCCAGACTGGGTGTGGTTTCTAGAAAGGTAATCGATGCAGAAAGTTCAAGGATAATGAGAATGGAGGAAACACCCGTGTATCTCATAACTGGAAAATCACTGGCAACTTTCAAGAAGGTACCTCCAATTGAAAGAGAGGAACAAAACCAAAAGTCTAGCAGGGGATTACAAACTCAAATGCTTATAAGGACTAGAGAGGTAACAGAAGTGAGCAAAGAGACCATGATGATATGGTGATCATAGGCCCCACCACACAGCCATGCCCAGGCCATTGTTGCCTCATGGAAAGCATGACCCAAGACAGCCAGCTATCTGACCTTCACAGAGAAGACTGAATTTTTTTTTTTAATGTTTATTTTTGAGAGAAAGAGAGTGAGCAGAAGAGGGGCTGAGAGAGAGGGGGACAGAGGATCCGAAGTGGGCTCCATGCTGCCAGCCGAGAGCCCGATGTGGGGCCTGAACTCATGAATCATGAGATCATGACCTGAACCGAAGTCAGACACTCAACTGACTGAGCCACACAGGTTCCTTGAGAAGACTGAAATTCTTATTTTTAAGTGAAATTTTCCAATTTAAAAAATATTGTGAGTCTAATGAAACACTTCTATACACTGTATGGGTGTATTTGAGCTCATATTTGAGCCTCCTGTACTAGCAGCCTTTGCTAGGTTTGAAGGCATTGATGAGAGGACAGGAATCTTCTGAGATATAACCAGTCTGCTGGGTGTTTTAGAGACTGGAGTGCTAGCAGGTATCAAAGAGAAGATGGAATTTTCTGGAAAGAGAGGTCCAAGGGGGAGGTGGAAGTCATGAGATCAATAAGAAGAAATGCCTTTTCTTTTCAGATGAGAGGGATGAAGAGAGTAAGAGAGAAGTGTTAAATATTGAGAATGAGATTTAAGGTAAATAAGGGAAGATTAAGGACCTTGAATTTAATGTCATCAGTGAACTCTAAGAAGTAGACCTTGAGATTACCTGTGGAGGAAAAGGGAGGCAAGGACTGCCCTTGGGCCATAGGAGGGTGGGAAGTGTTTGCAGTAGTCACAGGGTTAGGGTTCAACGGTGACAAGTCAAACAAATAAAGACCCAGTGGAGGTTGATAGCATACATCTAGAGGGATTTTCCATTTAACCAGCACTTTTTAAGTGGCTCTGCATTCTGGGCACTAGGCTAAGCCCTGGGGATTTCCAGTCAAGTTGAGGAATTAGATGAAGAAATAAATAATTGCCACAGGCTATCAATGTCACAGAGGGGTACAAACAGGGTGCTTTTGGGAAAAGAGGAGACACATCCTGGGAGGCTTTCTGAGGAGAGGGGATTTAAGTCTATGTTTGAAAAATAAGTTGTAATAGAGAATAAACTGATGGTCACGAGAGGGGAGGAGTGGGGAGGTTGAGTGAAATAGGTGATGGGGGTTAAGGAGTGCAATTGTCATGAGCACTGGGTGATGTATGGAAGCGTTGAATCACTATGTTGCACACCTGAAACTAGTGTAACACTGTATGTTAACTACATTGGAATTAAAATAATAAAAAAGAAAAGAAAAAGAAATTGTAGTTGCTATGAAGGCAATGGTGAAAGTCAGAAGAGACAATATATACAAAACACTAGCGGTAATAGCAGGCATGGCGCATTCTGGGAATTTCAGCTACTTCCATGTGTCTGAAACAGACTGCCAGTGGCAGAGTGGGAGAGGATGAAACTGAAGAGTTATTGAGAAGAAACATGAATGATCATGGAACATGGACTTGCCCTATAGACAAAGAAAACCCACAGAAAGATTTCTACGACAGTGACATTATCAGCCTGTTAGAAAGAACACGCTGACTAGAATGAAGATCAGGAAGGAGGTCAATTTTGATCTGCAGTTATGTACTCAGCCACAGAGGATATATCTCCATGGATTTAAGTTAATGATGGCCGTCTTAATCTCTTTCTCCTCTGATCTAGGGCTGGAACAAGCAACCCACTTTAGGTTAATAGGGCATAAAAGGATGTCTACAAGGAGCCTCTGGGAAAGAGTTCTTTGATAAGTAAGAAATGCTTGAGAAGAAAGCTTCAGTTTTCCCCTTTGTTCCTCTCTTTCTGGATGTTGTTCTATGAAGATGTAATGTTTGGAGCTGCAGCAATTATTTTGAGATTATGAGGTAATGGGTATGAGGTAAGGATGAAAGCAACAAATTGAAGATGGCAGAGCAGAAGACAGACCTTGGGTTCTTGGTGTTAGAGGAGGCCATTAAGAGGATGCAACCACTGGTTGACCCACAAACTGGACTTGGGCAATCAGAGGTTCCCCATCTTCTTCCCTGTCCTTGGAGTGTAGATTTCTGTCCACTGTTCCCATAGCTGGAGCCGTTTCAAGGACAGAACCTTGAGAAAGTAATGTGTTGTTGAGACCATCTGAACTATGTATGTGCCTGAACCTCTATAGGCCTCTGTATACAAACCTTTAAGATTCTGGTGGGTGGACATGGAGATACATTCATCTGGTGACTGTTCAAGACAAACCTCATATGTAAGCCCCCTCACTTACTAAAGTTTCCACCTACCGGAGCGCCTGGGTGGCTCAGTTGGTTGAGTGTCCGAGTATTCATTTCAGCTCAGGTCGTGATCCCAGCATCCTGAGATTGAGCCCCGAGTTGGGCTTCATGCTGAGCACGGAGCCTACTTGGGATTCTCTCTCTCTCCCTCTGCCCCTCTCCCCTGCTCGCTCTCTCTCTCTCTCTCTCTCTCTCTCTGTAATAAAATAAAGTAAAATAAAATAAAATTGACACCTACCAATCTGGAGTGGCCCTCCTCTTTCTTTGGTCTCTCCTTGCCCCTGTGTACAGGGGCCAGTTTCAGATTTCAGCTAGGGAACTCCCGGGGTTGCAAACCAACTACGGTCACACCGTTTTGTTTCCAAAACCACTCTGGGATGACCTGCCTTGAACTTAACAAGCCAGTAATTGGTACACTCATGGTTTAAATCATGATTAGTTGGGTTTTTTGTTAATTGCCACATTGCCTTATATGTGGCCATCACAGTAGAAAGTTTAAGAAGCAAGAGATCTTAAACTGCTAGAGGTCATCAACTCATGTATAGTTCTACTTCTGGGTTCAAGAGGTATGTTGAATACTGTTGGTTAGTGTTGTATATCTCTTACCAGTCTTTACCCTTCCTTTCCACATGTCACAACCAACTTAGACAAGGCTGCCTCATTCATCCATATTTTCATCATTGTAGCTTTACTTGGTCCCTCCTAAACAGAATTCATTTCTTTCATTTAAAGTCCCAGTGTCTTGGGGCGCCTGGGTGGCTCAGTCAGTTGAGCATCCAGCTTCAGCTCAGGTCATGATCTCACGGTTTGTGAGTTCGAGCCCCGTGTCGGGCTCTGTGCTGACAGCTCAGAGCCTGAAGCCTGTTCGGATTCTGTGTCTCCCTCTCTCTCTGCTCCTCCCCTGCTCATGCTCTGTCTCTCTGTCTCTCTCTCTCTCTCTCAAAAATAAATAAACATTAAAAGAATTTTAAAAAATAAAAAAAAAATTAAAAAAAAAAAGTCCCAGTGTCTTAGGGTACATGGCTGGCTCAGTCAAAAGAGTGTGCAACTCTTGATCTCGGGGTGGTGAGTTTGAGCCCCACATTGGGTGCAGAGATTACTTAACAAATAAATAAACAAACTTAAATAAATGAAGTCCCAATGTCTTGGTATTTAAACTACAATTAGGGGTGCCTAGGTGGCTCAGTCAGTTAAGCATCTGACTTTGGCTCAGATCATAATCTCATAGTCCCCCGGTTTGAACCCTACATTGGGCTCTGTGCCAACAGCTCAAAGCCTGGAGCCTGCTTTGGATTCTGTGTCTCCCTCTCTCTCTCTCTCTTTCTCTCACTCTCTCTGCCCTCCCCCGCTCACACTCCGTCTCTGTCTCTCAAAAATAAACAAACATTAAAAAAATTAAAAATAAAATAAACCATAGTTAATTATGAGGCCAAGGGTCTTGTTTTCTTTATCTGTGTGCCCCTGGCACAAAGGCTGGCAAATAGCAGATGCTCAAAAAAAAAAAAAAGTGTTTTAAGTGGAATTTTGAGATAGAGGGCCTGAATAATAATAAAGAAAATATTGGAACTATTTTGTATGTTTCTCCAGATTTGCCTCACTGACCTTCAAGCTGCTCACTAATAGAGAGTCCTGATGGTGTTTACCTCCCCTGGTGTGAGGAACATCTCAGGCATGGCCCCCATCACACCCACACAATAAGAGCTGCAGTGGAACCAGGAGTCTCAAGCCAGCTCAACCTGACTCATGGAGCCTCTGGCTCCTCCCACTGCTTCCAGACTCAGAGGCAGCACCGTGCCTCACTCAGGCTGTGGCTTACCTGGTGGCTGCCTGGAGAGTTCTTGTGTTACACAGCCCAGGAGTGCAAGGGACTTATCACCCTGGGAGGTCTACGTTGACCAAAGAAAGACAGGAGGTGAAAAGGAGCTTGCACATTAACTAGCTCCCTTCCTCCTTGATGGACCACTCTGGGCACCATGATTCCATATGGCCTGACCAAGTAACTCGCCGGGTTTTCTCATGAAGCCATAGCCAATGCCCTAATGAGCCACTTTGTATTTACTATTTCTCCATCCCTGATTGACATCCTTTTTACTCACCCTTGATGCTCTGGGATTGTATCTTCCTTCCAGTTATATTAGCATATACCTTGCCTCAACCATTGTTTTTTAGGCTAAGACAAAGATTCTATTATTCAGTATTGGTTTTCTTGTTGCGTTTTTGAAATCTATTGTGCATTTGCGGATGCCACCTCAGTTTAAATTCTTTCAAACATAGGTAGCCAGGGATGCCAAACAGCACAGTATTTGTAAAAACTCTTTTTAAGTAAACCATTATCCATGAGGAGTAGTTCTTAAAAATCAGTCTATTTTTGAAACATTCTTAAACAAGGTGAAATGAGGTCTAAAGGGCAGCAAATTAAATGCCCGTGATAAGCAAATATTTAATTGTCCTTGATTTTAAACACAGACTTGTCAGACTGAGCTTGATAATGACTCCTTTAAAGTCGCATTATTTCCCAAGGCATCAAGCTTGTGTTGACAAGTTTCTTGAAAGACAGTTGGAAGAATAATTGAAAGATACATAATTAACTTTTACTTAATGTTTGGTTATCGTAATGTCATCTAATATTAGTAAAAGCTACAGCAAGTGATCAGAGTATCTGAGTTAATTTCTTTTGACAGATGTGGAATACTATATTATTTTTTAATCATTATTCTGTTTATCACAGACATCTTTTTGATGCAGTTTAATTTGTTTTATACCGAATACATGTAGGAGTCATATATAATTAATGGAAATGTCCTCAGGAGAAAAATGAGGCTTCAGTCTCTGTGGCAACATAATCATGTTGAATTTATGCATGACTCTAACTGTAGGGGTCTGGAATCATTAGCCAAGGTTAATGAAAAACACAATTTACAATAAAGATATTAACCTACATAATTTTATCTGAAATAAGAAACAAAATCTGAAAATTTTAGCATACTGCTGAGCTACCCAAGACAGAAACACATATACAAAGGAAAAAAGAAAAAGTTTTGGGTCTGGTTGGGGAAGAACCAAAAGAGGAATTGTACAAGTTGAAAGGGACATATCAAAAACAAAACAAAACAAACAATAAATCTAGCAAAGATTACCCTCTTGATAGTTTGAATCTCAAATTATTCAAGCATATGTTTCCCAATTGCAATTGGAAAGTAATAGCATTAATACCGAAATATGTACATATTTAACACAGTCACTTTTTTTTTCCTGTACTTTATTTATTTTTTATAATTTACATCCAAGTTAGTTAGCATATAGTGCAACAATGATTTCAGGAGTAGATTCCTTAAGCCCCTTACCCATTTAGCCCATCCCCCCTCCCACAATCCCTCCAACAACCCTCTTTTTGTTCTCTATATTTAAGAGTCTCTTATGTTTTGTCCCCCTCCCTGGTTTTATATTCTTTTTGCTTCCCTTCCCTTATGTTCATCTGTTTTGTATCTTAAATTCTTCATATGAGTGAAGTTATATGATATTTGTCTTTCTCTAACTGACTAATTTCACTTAGCATAATGCCCTCTAGTTCCATCCATGTAGTTGCAAATGGCAAGATTTCATTCTTTTTGACTGCCGAGTAATACTCCATTGTATGTATATACCAAATCTTCTTTATCCATTCATCCATCGATGGACATTTGGGCTCTTTCCATTCTTTGGCTATTGTTGATAGTGCTCCTATAAGCATTGGGGTGCATGTGTCCCTTTGAAACAGCCTACCTGTATCCCTTGGATAAATACCTAGTAGTGCAATTGCTGGGTTGTAGGATAGTTCTATTTTTAATTTTTTGAGGAACTTCCATACTGTTTTCCAGAGTGGCTGCACCAGTTTACATTTCCACCAGCAGTGCAAAAAGAGACCCACTTTCTGAGCATCTTCACCAACATCTGTTGTTGCCCGAGTTGTTAATGTTAGCCATTCTGACAGGTGTGACGTGGTATCTCATTGTGGTTTTGATTTGTATTTCCCTGATGATGAGTGATGTTGAGCATCTTTTCATGTGTTAGTCTTCTTTGGAGAAGTGTCTATTCATATCTTTTGCCGATTTCTTCACTGGATTATTTGTTTTTTGGGGGTTGAGTTTGGTAAGTTCTCTGCAGATTTTGGATACTAACCCTTTATCTGATATGCCGTTTGCACATATCTTCTCCCATTCCCTTGGTCACCTTTTAGTTTTTCTGATTGTTTCCTTCCCTGTGCAGAAGCTTTTTATCTTGATGAGGTCCCAATAGTTCATTTTTGCTTTGGTTTCCCTTGCCTCCAGGGACGTGTTGAGTAAGAAGTTGCTGTGGCCGAGGTCAAAGAGCTTTTTGCCTGTTTTCTCCTCTAGGATTTTGATGGCTTCCTGTCTTACATTTACGTCTTTCATCCATTTTGAGTTTATTTTTGTGTATGGTGTAAGAAGGTGGTCCAGGTTCACTTTTCTGCATGTTGCTGTCCAGTTTTCCCAGCACCACTTGCTGAAGAGACTGTCTTTATTCCATTGGATATTCTTTCCTGCTTTATTCTTAATTGTCCCACTAATGAATGAGGGTAAAGAGGTCCCCAAATCAATCAGCAAATGTTTGTTATATGCTAACTGTGGTGATTTAGTCTAGAGACCAGTGCCTAGATACTTGCAACTATGTTCCCTGATCAAACTGGAAATTGCTAGCATCAACTGTGACCTGCTTTATAATTGTGCTTACCTAATCACCAGGCCCTCTGAAGAAGAGAAGATAATAGCAAATAGGGAAGGAATGTTAAGGGAGGTAGGATGATCTAAGGGAGTAGAATTTTAAGAAGGCAGTGACCCAAATGTTGCCACTAGAACAAAAAGAATAAGGAAGTGCCTTTGGAATTACTTAGAAGCAATCGCTGGTGTTCTTCAAAAGAGCAGTGTCAGACACTCCGACTTCTGGCCATGATTGAATAATTGGAAATGGGATTAACCTTAAACAACTAGGACACTGGACAAAATATAGGAAACAACTGTTTTCAGACTTTGGACAACAGGTATTGTGGGAATGTGATCCCTTGGAGAAGGTAGCCCTCAGATGCCCATGGCTTTCTGCCTTGGGGCACCTACCTGGCCATGGATTAGGAAAGTGGGTTCCACGTAAAACACAATAATTTTATTTGAGTTGAGGAGACAAAGATCAGAGTTCAGGAGAGGTGAGGCTGCTGGAAGTTTGTAAGGCAGGGTTGGAGAGAGGAGGAAGCTACCTAGAAAAAGAGCTCTGGAAGTCTGTATGGGCTTATTTTGAGTCTGCTGAATACAGTGAAACTCAACAGTTTGGGTAAAGAGAGGTTGGAGAGCTGTGGGCTGAACTGTTCCTGAGCATACACAGGAGTGGGACTGCTCAAGTTCTGACTAGGCAGAGAAGAGTGGCCTCACTGATCACTCACTTGGAGTGTTCTACAGTAACCCTAGAAAGGCCATGCTTTAGTAATATTACTAAACTATTCCTAGAATAAAGGCTACAGGGGTGCCTGGGTGGCTCAGTCAGTTAAGCATCCCACTTTGCTCAGGTTATGATCTCACAGTTTGTGGGTTCGAGCCCTGTGTTGGGCTGTATGCTGACAGCTGGAGCCTGGAGCCTGCCTCGGATTCTGTGTCTCCTCTCTCTTCCTGTCAGCTTCTCGCACTCTCTCTCTCTCTCAAAAATAAATAAACATTAAAAAAATAAATAGTTTACTTTATGTCCACCCTAAATAGGCTTAAAAACAAGCCCCCAAAAGATCCAGTACCTTTATTCCCTACCATAACAAAACACAACAGTCTTTAAAGGAAGACAACAAAATCCAGATACTCAACAACGTAAAACTCACAATGTTCAGCATCCAACAAAAATTTACTAAGTGTGCCAAGAAGCAGGAACATGTAACCTATAACCAGAAGAATAATCACCCCCAAAGGACCATGAAATGATAAAGATGGATGGAATTAGCAGACAAGAATGTTAAAGCAACTCTTAAAACTGTGTTTGACTATTTAAATGAAAGCATGAACAAAGTGAGGAGAGAAATGGAAGACGTTTTTTAAAAGTGCAGTTTCAACAGGGTGATGGAGAGACACAGGGACCCCAGACTGAAAAAAGGGAAGGAATAAGGAACACATCCTGAAGGGAGTGGCCGGAGACCGTTTATTCAAGAAGTATGGCTGCAAAGACAGAAAGGGGCAGCAAGGCCTATCAAAGGTTTGGATTATTGTTGTTCCCTAGGGAAAAAAATGATAAGCTAAAAATGAAAGCTAAAGAGAAGTGTTAGAAAGAAGGATTTATATGAGGTTAATGGTTCTAGGCAGATTTAGGAGAGAAAAGTTTTATCTCTAAAGAAAGAGGATTGATTTTTCCCCGAGATAATGGAAAGAAGCTGAATATAAAATAGAGACAGAAAGTTCAAGGGAATTGAACAAGGCCCGGGTAATTAATGGAGTTTCAGTAAACAGAAGGCAAAATCATTTACTATGAGGCCCCAGGACTGGGGAATCCAGTGAGTGAAAAAAATGAGGAGACTGAATTGGAGAAAATGTAAGAAATGAATAAAAGGACCGTGAAACACAAAACCACTCCCATTTCCCCAAACACTGTGGATAGACTGGACATCAGATTTAGTAAGAGGGAAATAATAAAATGCAAAGAAGGAGGGTTTGGGTTAAAACGTGAAAAGGAAAATGATTTCTCTTTTTCTTTTTGTGTATTAAATCCTGGTGAAGACTTTCTGGGAGAATAGTGTTGAGGGTGGTGGAAAGGGAAAGAAGGGAAATGAGAGGCGGGAAGCACTGGAAGAGTTGGACGGGTAGAATGGCTATAATCTTCAGGTCGCTAGTTTTATTTTTGAAAGTACGTTTGTAAACTTGGATAATAAAACTATGCATAAGTAACATTCTGTTGCAATACAAACCACAAAGCTGTTACATTTCTGTGTTTCAGACTGAGATGAAAGGGTCAGGTCAGGAGTCAGAAGACATAATGTTGTGTCTGGTCGCAAACAGTGACCATCTTTATGGGTTAGTTATCTCATCTCTCTGAGTCTGTTTCTACATCTGTAAAATAGGCAAAAAGGCCACGTATGCCTACTCTGGATGAATTTGCACAAATCAAATGAGATTATACACAAAAACATTTTGTTCTCTGTTTGGTGCTATAAAACACAAGACACATGTAGATCTTTTCTGGGTTACCCACCCAGCTCACAGTGATTCATCTTTCTCTGAGAGTTGCCTTCCCATTCCCCAGTTGGATTTACTACATCACTCCACCCATCTACCCACAATTGATTGGACCAGGATTGTACAACTAATCCTAGATGGGCCAATCAGACTCTCCTGAGAATTTAGAATTGGGACCAAGTGTATCCAATTTGCAATGATTATTTGAACAGAAATGTAAATTCTGGAGTAATGAGTTGGTCGTCTGCTGCCTGCTGAGGGCATGAAGGTGCAGAAAAGCCAGTCTAGGAAGAGAACAAAGCTGAGAGGCAAGAGGAAACTGAGATAAGAGTAAGAAAGAGAGAGGACTAATACTTTGGATAACTGTACAGTTCTGGACTCTTCCTCTTGAGGCCTGACTGCTTTATTGGCCTGGGATTCTGTAAGATACCCCTGTGTCCTATAAATAAAATCCTCCTTTCTTTCTTTTTCTTTCTTTCTTTCTTTCTTTCTTTCTTTCTTTCTTTCTTTCTTTCTTTCTTTCTTTCTTTCTTTCTTTCTTTTTTATTTTTTCTTTTTTTCATGTATAATGTGGCTCATGTGTTTCTCTGTAATTTTCAACTAAAGAATCTTAACTAAAGCAATATAGTGAGTTCAATAGTGTCCCCACCACCACCACCCAAAATTCATGTCAACTCAGAACTTCAGAATGTAACCTTATTTGGAAATAGGATTTTTGCAGAATGTGGGTAAGATGAGGCTATACGAGATTCAAATGGATTTGAATCCAGGGACTGGTGTTCTTATAAGAATAGAGGGGATAGAGGGGATAGAGGTGCCTTGGGTGGCTCAGTTGGTTAAGCGTCTGACTTTGGCTCAGGTCATGATCTCACGGTTCATGAGTTCGAGCTCCACATAGGGTTCTGTGCTGACAGCTCGGAGCTTGAAGCCTGCTTCTGATTGTGTCTCCCTCTCTCTCTGTCCCTCCTCTGCTCTCACTCTGTCTCTTTCTCTCTTAAAAATAAATAAAAATTAAAAAAAAGAATAGAAGGGGATACAAGAAATGCACACAGAGAAAGCCGTAAGAAGATGAAGGTAGGAAGAAATTGGAGTTATGCTGACACAGGCCAAGGAACGCTGGGGGCCACCAGAAGTTTGGAAAGCCAAGGAAGAATTCTTCCTTAGATCCTTCAAAGAGAGCATGGCTCTAACGACACCTTCATTTTGGGCATCCGGCTTCCAGGGTGCTGAGAGAATAAATTATGTTGTTTTAAGCCACCCAGTTTGTGGTACTTCATTACAGCAGCCCTAGAAAACTAATACAAGGAGTAGTATAGGACAATTTACCTCAAAATTGCTGTTCTCAAGCTTTGTTGTCATGGAAAGAGCTAGACTCTACACAAGGGGGAGACCCTTGAAGCTTTCAAGTACCTTCTCGTCCCACAGCCGCTTTCTGGGAAATAGGTCTCTAGTGGTTTGTTCTGTATACGGTTTTTATATTTCTTACCATATGAAACCACTGCTGCTACTATTCCAGCCACACTCAGTTGGAACCAAGTTTCATGGAAATGAGAGAGTTAGAAGGAAGCCAAGAAGAGCTTCGTGTGTCAAACTGCCCAATAGGGCTCAGTCTGTATTGGACTGATGACAAATCACCTCAATCAGGAAATACAACTACTAACTAAACAAAGAGTAGGCAATATCCCAATCCATGCTGAGCCCTTGCTTCGTTTCTCCATGAGCCTATAGATAAACCTGTCTGGGAAACTCTGTGACCAAGAATGGCTGCCATGAAACAGAGGACATCCCATGGTGCCCCACAAATCCCAGCAACAAACCCCCTTTATCAGGGATCATCTGGGCATGTGTCCTTGTTTTAGTCTGCTCAGGATACCATGATAAAATACTATAAACTGAGTAGCTTAAACAGCAAAAATTTATTTCTATCACTTCTGTAGGTTGTAAAATCTAAGATCAAGGTGCTGGCCAATTCAATTCTTGATGAGAGCTCTCTTCCTTGCTTGCAGATGGCTGCCTTCTTGCTGTGTCCTCATATGGTCTTTCCTCAGTGGGTGCGCACACACACACACACACACACACACACACACACACACAGAAATTTCTCTCTCTCTCTTTTTTTTAATTTTTATTTTAGAGAGAAAAAGAGTGTGAGCAGGGGAGAGGGACAGAGAGAAAGAGAGAGGGTCCCAAGCAGGTTCCATGCTGCCAGCACAGAGCCAGATGCACAGCTTGATCTCATGATCCTGAGATCACTACCTGAGCTGAAATCAAGAGTTGGATGCTCAACCAACTGAGCCACCCAGGCTCCCCTCTCTTGCTCTTCATACAGGACCCCAACCTGATGACCTCATTTTATCTTACTAACTCCTAAAAGCCCTATCTCCAAATATAATCACACTGGGGATTAGGCTTCAATCCTTCTCCCTAACATATTGTTAGAATCTTTTCAGCAAACAGCTGGCTCATTCATCATTATAATGCAGGGATTGCACTGAAAGATAATCTTGGATAATTTCTGTCCCCTCACCAAGATGCAAAGTGCTTCTAATTACATAAAGGAGGACATACACACAAATATACATACACACATAAAGGAGGACATACATACACATATACATACATACACACATGAATGTATAGATATTATATATATTCATAACTTTCTATGTGCCAGATGTTGGGCTATATATATATATATATATATATATATATATACAAACACACATATATATAGCTAAGTGATATATATATATAGCTAAGTGATTGATATATATTGATATATATTGATATAAATTCATTTCAACCTTACAACAATCTGATGAGGCAGGTAGTATTATTATGCTTATTTAACAGTCTAGAAAATCAAGGTACAGAGAGGTTAAATAACTTGTCCAAGCTCATACAGCTGGTATGTGCTAATCCTGGGACTCAACCCATACAATCTGGCTTCAGAGTTCATGAATTAATAAGCCGTAGTTCCAGTTATGAGAAGCTGCTAGTGTAGTGATTGGAGCAAAGGACAAGCAAGAGGTATATATAGGAAGACTGGAATTGGAAAATTATGGAAAACACACTCTTTCGGATGAATCATCTTTCAGTCTACTTTATCTGTGGACTCTGATGGTCATGCAGTAACTGACAATCCCAGAGATAAACACAACTTGCCTTGGAATAAGACTGTATCAGTGTATGGCTCCTGGTATTAACCTTATCTGTCTCTGGACATTGGGCAAGTCATCCAGTATGTGTGGAAAGAGATGCAAAATATTTCTCATCACAGTCTGTATATACTGAGCAAAGACCTGGTTGCTCTAAAGTTTTGTCCCTGGGGTAGAAAAGGAAGAAGATCGTGTTCCTTCCCATCGCGCTTCCTAATCAAGTGCTCCTGTGTGCTCCAACAAGAGGTTCTTCTTAGTTGGATGAATAGGTGTGTAGAGAGGCAAGAGGCCAGGACTTATGGGCTCAAGAATGTGTAAGATTTATTGGAGCTGCTGGTTAGAACACTGCTGTTTTCGTGAACTGGACCAAAATGCTCTCACACCAAGCTTTTACCAATAAAATAAATAGCCTCAGGTGTCTATCGACCTAAGAGGACCTGCCTGTAGTTGATATAATTGCCAAACCGCTCACTGGGAACTTGACAGATGAGTCCTTTAGCTTTCAATTCAGGGTGAGAATTTGCACCAAAAAATAAGACGAGCCCTTGTTAAAGAGAAATATAAATTCCTATTTTCTTAATCTTTCACTCATTCATTCAACAAATATTTATTGAGTGCCTACTCTATGATAGGCACTGTTCTTGGAGATTGAAATAAATCAATGAGCAAAACACAGATTCGTGCCCTCCTGGGAACTTGCATTCTGGTGCAGAAAGATAGATAGTTGGAAATAGACATAATGAATAAATAAGTTATATAATGTATGCTAGGAGGCTATTGGTGTCATGGAAAAAGAAAGAAGAGCAAAATAAGAGGAACTGAAACTATTGGGGGCTGGTTGTGATTTTAAATCGTCAGGGTAGGCCTTATTGAGAAGGTAACGTTTGAGCAAAGACTTGAAGGAGTTGAAAGGATTGGCCAAGTGAGCCTGTGGGGAAAGATCACACCAGACGAAGGAAATGGCAGCACAGGAGTGTGCTGGGTATGTTTGGAGAATGTCAGGAAGCCACGGTGGCTGGAGAAGTGGAGGTTGGGGCAGACCACGGAAGATGGGGAGAGTAACAAGGACCTGATCATGTGCAAGCCTGTAGGCCACTGTAGGGACTGCTACTTTTATTTATTTATTTATTTATTTATTTATTTATTTATTTATTTTTAAATTTTTTAACGTTTATTCACTTTTGAGAGACAGAGACAGAGTGCGATCAGGGGAGGGGCAGAGAGAGAGGGAGACACAGAATCTGAAGCAGGCTCCCAGCTCTGAGCTATCAGCACAGAGCCCAACACAGGGCTTGAACCCATGAACTGTGAGATCACGACCTGAGCTGAAATCAAACGCTTAGCCGACTGAGCCACCCGGGTGCCCCGGGACTGCTACTTCTACATTACAGGATTTTTATTCTGAATGAGATGGGAGTCTATTAGAGGATTTAGGGCAAAAGAAGGACATGTTCTCTCTCATAACCAGATCTCTTTGACTGTTGTGTTGTAAGCTGACTGTATAAGAACAAGAGTGAAAAGGGAGAAATTAGGACACAATTTCACTCATCAAGAAGAGAGACAATGGTGGCGTAGACTAGGTTGTAATAGTGGAGGTGGTGAGAAGTCCGATTTGGGGTAACACTTGAGGCTAGAGCCTGTTGGCGTTGTTATGGGTTGGATATGATGTGTAAGAAAGAAAAAAAAGAAGAGTTAGATACCTATGACCATGACGATGGAGAAGGCTGCAGGTGGAGCAAGTTGTTGGATATACAGATCTGGAGGTCAGGGGAAAAGTCTGGGCTGGAGTTTGAAATGTGGGAGTTGTTGACATACAGATGGTATTTAAAGCCAAAGGCTGAATGAGATCACTAAGGAACTGAGTGTGGATAGAGCAGAGTCCAGGGACTGAGCCTTCAAGCATGCCAACATTAATGAGTTGGGAGAAAAAGAGGATTCAGTAAGGAGGTAAAGAAAGAGTAATTAGGAAAGGGGAGAAGGCTCGAGTGATGTTATTGACCAGGTGAGAAGGGATGAGATCCGGTATACAAGCAGAGGGATGGGCTCTGGACAGGAGCACATTTTGGAGGAGAACAACTGCACATTTTGAATAACTGAAGGCACCGATATATCTGGTGCTCTCTTTACGTAGTAAAGATAATTCTTGGTAGTCAAGGAATTCTTTTATGGTCTTCCCACAGCATTTCCCCACTGGCCGTTCGGTGAATACTAATCTCATGGACAGTCAGTGCTTCACAGGAGCTGCCACGCAGATCTCATTGCCGAACACAACGTGGTTTCTGTCTTTCTGATGACGTGGCACAGCTCAGGGGAGCTAGAGTGGTGAGGTCGCCATGGCCACGCCAGGAATGGAACCAAGGTCTCTGTGTTCGTTTGCGAAGGGCTCCCATGATAAAGTCCCACAAACCGAGTGGCTTAACTGCACAAGTTTATTGTCTTACAGTTCTGGAAGCTACAAGAGAGAAATCAAGATGTTGGCAGTGTGGGTTCCTCCCAAGGCTGGGAGAGAGCTTCTGTCCCATGCTTCGCTTCTGGTTTCTGGCAATTTTTTGGCAGCCTTGGGCATTCTTACCTCATGGAGGCATCACCTCAGTCTTTACCTTCATGTTCACATGGTGTTCTCCCTGTGTGCTTTATCTGTTTGTGTCTAAATTTCCCCTTTTTATAGACACCAGTCCTATTGGATTAGAGGCTCACCTGACTCCAGTGTTACCTCATCTTACCCAATCACCTCTGTAAGCACCCTATTTCTAAATAAGGTCACATTCTGAGATACTGGCTGTTAGGACTTCAGCATGTGAACTTGGGGTTGGGGAGGAGAGGCGCAGTTCAACCTATGACAGTCTTTTAATGTCACATTTCGCGTCAGCCTTCATGGGATAGATTAGGCAACTGCAGATCAGGCAACTTGAGAATCAGTGGGGCTGAAAATCAATCTCTCCGATGCCAATCCTATCATTTGAACCTGTTGTCTTTGATGTGACTCTGATGTGACCATTTTGACCTGTTTTAGAAAGCACGACCTTGACGAATAAGAGGTAATGACTGGGAAGGTAAAGAGTAAAGGCATTTGCAGGGAGAGGTGCTCCTCTAAGGCAGTGACCATATATATTGGAAACATGTTTGCCTTTTATCACACCAATGATGACAACCCAGCTTCTTTGGGCTTCACCTCTGAGATTCTGATTCTGCAGGCCTGTAGCCAGGAACCTGCATTTTAGCACACTTTCAGGTGATTCTGATGCCACCTTTTGACAGATTTCCGTAGAGAGCCGGGGATTCGTGGTGTGAGAATTACTGAGGCAACAAGACACTTAGGTTGGAGCCAGACCAGGCCTTGCCATCCAGAGAGTAGACAGAACCACAGAACCCCTGACCTCAGAGCCACAAGGGCCGGAAGAGACCATCAAGATAGAAAACAGAGCCCAGAGATGGTTGAAGCCAGGGCATTCTGAGTGCTTCAGAGCAGAAAGAGAAACAAACCCAGGACTTCAATATAAGAGGATGCCAATGGATGAAATGAAAAGAGAGAAGACAAATGTGAGGAGCTGTCCCCTAAACCAATGTCTACACTAGATAATGTCTCCTATTTCTTTATCAGGTCACAGAAGCTGTCATGCTTCAGAGGAGGCCACTTTCCTGCCTCTCAGGTCAGTTTGGGCTCCTGAAACAGGGACTTACCCATGAGACCAAGAGCAGATCTGTTTTTAGTGGTTATTTGTGGGGGTCCACTGCTTCTGCAGTGGCACTGCATTGTCCTCAGCATACAAAGATATAATAAGAACCCAAGAAAAACACTTTGAGTGTGTGATTGTGTGATTAAATTCACTGATGGTCGTCAGGCTTGGGTAGGTATACTCCCTGAGAAAACTCTGAGCCTAATTATCTGTCTGCATAATTTCTTCACTCTTCTTTCACCTTCGTGACCTCATTCGGTGTTCACGTAACCCTGTAGTAGGTGTTACCCTCACTGGACAGATATTTTAAAAATGAAAATCTGGGGCGCCTGGGTGACTCAGTGGGTTAAGTGTCCAACTTTGGCTCAGGTCATGATCTCAGGGTTGGTGAGTTCGAGCCCCACATCGGGCTCTCTGCTGTCAGCACAGAGCCTGCGATGGATGCTCTGTTTCCCTCTCTCTCTGCCCCTACCACTCTTGTCTTCTCTCCCTCTCTCTCAGAAATAAATAAACATTAAAAAAAAAAGATGAAAATATGACATGCCCTCCTTCTGCTTATAATCCTTCAGTGATTCTTCACTGTTTACCCATTGGCTCCTTCCTTGGGGGAATACATTCCAAGTTAACAACCTAAAGAAAAAATGGGTAATTTGTACAAGGATGTATGTAACAGCTTTATTCACAACATTAAAAACCGGTAACAAAACAAAACGCAATAATAAAGGGCAGGGCTAAGCCAATCCTGCCCTCTCAATACACTGGAATTCTCTGTACCTACTTCAAATGATAAGAATCTGGTCTACCCTGAGGCACGAGTGTGTATCTAAGTGTCTGTGTCTAAAGGTGGCAAATGTGAAATCCACTGAATAAACAGGACAATGAACACCCTGATTTCAACTCTGTAAAAACATGCGTGTGCGTACTGACAAGGACTAGGCAGTAACAAAAAAGCAACAAAACGTTTGACACCATATGTGAATCAGATCTCCTATTTAAGTGTGGCATAAAAACCGCAGTGGGGAAAATAATGCCTTTGGAATTTTCTTCTGAGGACTCTCACATAGAATTGTATATTGTGAAGAGTAAACGAGACATGGAACTTAAAACCTTAAGACTTCAACGCAAGAGGGTGGACTAAGGACACGGTGACAGTTTTATGTTGGGATGTCAGTGTTTGAGTCAGTTCCAGCCAGAACGGGGGCGGGGCACGGCCACCTCCAGTGGCGTGACTGAGTGTGCTCATACACGCATATGCACACTTGGCTTGTGGTTACATCATTCGCTGCTGCTGAAGCAGTTCAAGGCCAGTGGGAAATCACAGAGCAGGGAAAGAACTGCCCTTATTAACTGAGAGAAAAACTGGTCTGACTTGATCAAGCAGAACATTAGCGTGTGATGTCAAACTGACCTTATGTACGGTTTCAAAGAGGCTCCAGAAACAGTTCACCGAGCTCTCTTCTCTTTAATGGTATTTGCTGGGGCTGAAAGCATAAAAGCATGGCGCTGGAGGCTTGCTGTTGATGCACACAGATGGCTGCAGTACCCCAAATTTAGTCTCCGTTCAAATGTGTTCATCACATCTCTCGCTGGCTCTCTTTCAAGGCTCTTACCCCAACCCTAAATCTTACGATATTTGCCTTTTGTAACTTTCAGTAAACAATGGTAGCATCACTTGAGTCCCCTTTAGGTTTATCATTCACTGTGCACAGAAGAGGAGTGACTGGTAGGTCAGAAAAGATAGTGCCCTCCAAGATTCTCGGGGTTTTCTGTCCTTGTACATCTGGATCACTCAATCTTGGCTTATCCTGACTTGCTCAGGCCCTAAGAAAAACAGGTTCTTGCATCCCAAACTGATGGCAGTCTAGTTTGTATCCGAAAATCAATTTAATCATTTACAATGAGAAATCTAGCAGCCAAGTGGGGCAATATTTATGTTGGCCGCTTTGCAAGTTCTCTTCCCACAAATGAAACCAAGCAAAGATTAGAAGTCTGTTGCTGTGTGAGCATAAGCTACTGGTACAAGGAAGGGTTCTGAGAGAGACTTATCTACAAAATGATCTACTTAGAATTCTCTGATTTCCCCTCAGTGTGTATTCCTCTAATTGCCCTGCTCGCCCACCCCTCACCTATTCTTTGAAGCTTCTTCTACCTCTGGGTTCTTGGGAAAAATGAATCACTTACCCTGTCGGTCTACCATAACTTTCATACCTTTATTATAGCACCAATTACCTCATATTCTGGTAATCCTTGATGTATCTGTCTCCCCTTCTGTTTTCATCACTGGGACAGGGACTCTCTCATCTACTTTGTTTCCTCAAAGCCTAGCACATAATAAGTGCTCAGTTCAGGGTTGCTAAATGAATGAATACATGAATTATTTTTCCATTTACCCTAATGGCCTGTCTACATCTAAATAGATGTAGATAGATATTAAGCGACAGAAAGGAGGGGGGAGAAAGAGAGACAGAGAGAGACAGAGAGAGAGAAGAGAATCCTATTCCCTAACCATGAGAGACCTGTCCAAACATTATACCGCAGGGAACCCGTAAAAGCCAGTCTTAGGCAATACTCAGTGCTTTATGTTTTCACCCAGACTGATCTGTTTATCTGATCCTTCTAACATTATTCCCTGGCCTCACCTTCGGCCCTGGCTTATGTGTGCTTCAACCTACATGCTTATTTTAGTAAACAGTTTGACCCCTTCCACAAGCATATTGATTTGGATTCTCCTAACTCCCCCTTTCACCCACATCAGGCTACAGAAATACCAAAGCAGAGTCTGGATTCTAACATGACCCACAAGTGATATGTATGCTCATTAATGTTGGAGAAGCTCTACTTTGTTAGCACCAAGCTCTAACCAACTGAGCTAACTGGCCAGATGCTACTTTAAATCTTTATGATGACTGCCCCTGGCTGCATGCTTTTCCTTTCCATCTTCTCTCCTGTCATTCTCAAGACATCCACATCCATTGTATTAGTTATCTATGGCTGCATATAAAACCACCCCAACTTACTGGCCTAAAACCTCACTTATTATCTTATGGTTTCTGTGTGTCAGGAATCTGGGCAAGACTTATCTGGATCCTCTGCTCAGGGTCTCTCATAGGCTGCAGTGAAGCTGGGCTTCAGTCATCTAAAGCTTGGCTGGGGAGGAGTCACTCGAGACTCACTCATGTGGTTGTTGTTGGGACTCACGACTTCATGGGCTGTTGGAAAGAGCCCTTCCTGAGTTCCTTGCCTGGTTGGTCTCTCCACTGCACAACTTACAAGATGGCAGCTGGCTTCATATGGAACAAATGAGTGAAAAAGCAAGAGAGGGCAGGTAAGATGGAAGCCAGAGTCGTTTGTAACCTAATCTGAGAAGTGGCAGCCCATTATTTTTGCCTTATTTTGTTAAAAGTAAGTCAGTAGGTCCAGTCAAAGGGAGAGGATTCTACAAGGGTGTGAGTAACAGAAGTGGGGATGTCCAGGGGCTCTTAGAAGTTGTGTACCACATCCATGTTCATTTTCCTTCTTTTTTTTTTTTCAAAGTTCACCTATTTATTTTGAGGGAGAAAGAGAGAGAGAGAGAGCGCACGTGTGTGTGCACATATGCGTGCACGTGCAAGTGGAGGAGAGGCAGAGAGACAGCGAGAGAGAGTCCCAAGCAGGCTCCAAGCCTGACTCAGAGCTCGATCCCATGACTTGCGAGGTCATGACCTGAACCAAAACCAAGAGTCAGATGCTCAACTGACTGAGCCACCCCAGCACCCACCCATCCATGTTCATTTTCATCTAATAACTTCGCCGACTAGTTTCTACTGCAGTTACACATCTCTGTGGCCTTATCTGGGACCTCAACACCACTTGGAACTTTATATTCTCCAAACTTTCACCCTCTGTGCTTCCTGTCTTGACTACAACTTTTCGTTCCCTCTACTTGTCCCACGTCTTCACTCCGATTGCACCATCCTTCACAGCAAACATGACTTCCTATCCCTTTCAGCCTTTCTTGTCCTAGTGTGTTAATACTCTTCTAGTGTTTCTCAAAGTTCCATACAGGGAGTTTCCTGTAAGCAGCTAGTCATATATGGCCTTACTAAAAACCGAGACACCCACATTCACCTATTTGATTTTGGGGACTGTCACACTTTCACTTCCTCCACTTTAGGGCAAATCTAGTTTTCTCTGCTTTTTCTTCCATTCCCAGGTTGATGAGCATGCCTGAAGGAAATCATAAAATCATGCTGATTTGTTTCACTATAAATGGATGCTCTCTAACTTCATCTGAGTAACACCTCTCTTCAGAAATGCATCCCTACAGAATTTACCCAGCATCATTTCCAGAACTTTCTTGTTCTCCTGAAGTCCCCAAACCCACCATCATTATCCTTGGTCTATCCTTAGCCTTCCTCCAGTGGAAGGCTATTTTTTGTTTGGCTGCCTCCACTCTAGAACACTCTCATCTCTCACTCATTATTTTTCGTCCTGAGAGAAATGGGTGTGATCATCCTTTCTGGGTCTAAACTCTTCACATGCCCTTATAATCCATTCTGTCCCACTTCTTGACTTTGCTCCATCAGTTCCTCCCTCTCTGTCTGTATTTTCTCCTTCACCTTCAGCTTACAAACATGTCCATCATAAAAGCAACCTTGACTCAGTTACTGCCTCAAGCTACTGCTTCATCACTGTCTTTTCTTCTACCACTAAATTTATTTTTAGTTTTCCAATAATTTTCTAATATAATGAAAAGTAGAGGGGGCACCTGGCTGGCTCAGTCGGTAGAGCATGAAACTCTTGATCTTGGGGTTTTAAGTTCGAGCCCCATGTTGTGCCCACCCTCTTTTTTATGTCATTGAATTGCGGAATTGAGTCCATTGTCCTAAGCTTTGTCTCACTTTTTGGACTTGCCTGATTGTTTCTTTTTTAGCGTCATTTAACATGTTCATCTACCCCTATATTTCCTGTGAACTGGAGATGAGATATAAAGGCTGATTTCAATTCAAGTTAAACATTTTTGTCGGGAATATTCATAACTAGTGCTATGTATTTTATATTGCATCACATTTTAGGCACATACTTTTGATTGTCCCACTTTTAGTGACACTAACATTTATCACTGGGTTAAGGAGGCAACAGCCAGATCTCCCCGCTGTTAAATTACTTTTTCTTTTCACTTGCAATCAGCAAATAATCCATGGAGAGATATTTTAGTACCATTTTTGGCACCTCTCCAGATTGTAAACATCCTTTATTCTATCAGAATGAATATGTCAGTCATGGTTCATTAAAGGAAACAGAAGCCAATCTAAATTTTTTTTCATCAGAGAGAGATTTAATTCAACTAATAAGGAGCTTCCAAATTCATTGGAAGAGCTTGGGGAGAAGGCTAGGCTAGGCCTTCAGGGGGCTGAGTTATGAAACAGACTAAATTTGGTATCTGTGTTCCAAGGCTTATGAAGCCACCATTGAAGTTGTCTCTCCATATTCTCAAATCTAGGACCAAGAATTTGGCAGAAAAACTCATTGACTCCGTATCCATGCTGGCCAGAAGCAACAGTCAAAGGAACAAGAAGATGGCCTCCACCTAATTTCTACTTTCCAGATCTAATGCAAGTGCATTTCATTTTTGGACCTTAATTCATATCTTGAAAACTAGATGTAAAGCAGTTTGCATTTTTTTTTTTTTTTTTTAACTTTCTGGCCAGCCTCTGCACACAAGAAGCATTAGAATAGTTGTTGATCAAGACAATCCATGGATTCTACCACACTATGGCAAGGGCAGTAAAGGGAAACACACCTGAGACCTCTAAGGTTCTGTGACAGGAATCAGAATGTTTCTCCTGGGCTCCCCACTCTGCAGGCACGTTGCAGGATGGAGAAGGTAAAACCCAACAGTTACTACTTCTCCACATGCTTTTCATCTGAAGATGTTGTTACTATCTCTCATCTACTATTGCCTCATTTTACATTCTGTTGTACTTAATGGTTATAATTTTTTTAAATGTTTATTTATTTTTGAGAGAGAGAGTGTGTGCACATGGGAGTCGGGGAGGGACAGAGAGAGAGAAATTCAGTGAGGCTCCGCGCTGTCAGCACAGAGCTCGATGAGGGGCTTGAACCCAATAAGATCATGACCTGAGCCGAGATCAAGAGTCGGACGCTCAACCAACCGAGCTACCCAGACCCCCTAATGGTTGCAGTTTTTTAATTCTCATTTTTATTAGCGTTTTGGGAGGACAAAGAAATAGCAACCTTTTCAGATCTCCTAGATGATTTTCAAACTGTTCCATAGACACATCTGAGTGATAGGATATTCTCCCATGACCCGTGGACGATTTGTGAGACATACCAGCAGACCAGAGTGCAGGTATCAATAATTTTACAAACTCTCCTACGTAATTCTAATAAACCCTTCCAATACCACCATTTTTGTATTACTTATTTATTTCTGTATATCACATTACTCTCAAACTTCATGGCTGGTCACGATAAACATTATCTCACAAACGATTATTATCTCACAGTTTCTGTAGGTCAGGAATCTAGTCTTCATGTTCGTATTTGGCTATAGTTCACTCGTTTTTATTGCCATAAAATGCTCCATTGTTTTCATGTGTCAAATTTATGTTTTTATTCTTCTCTTAATGGACTTTTGAGTTTCTAGTTTAGGGCCATTATTAATATTGCTGACATACACAGTCTCTTACATGTCGCTCATAAAAAGACTTGTTAGCACTTCTTGAGTTTATATCTAGGACTGGAATTGCTGGGTAAAGGGTATATATATTTCCAGTCTTTACTGGATACTTCAAATCTCCAAAGTTGTACCAGCAGGTGTGTGAGAGTGACTGATGCTCCCATCCTTGCCAGTGCTTAGCATTGTGAGGCTTTTAAAGTTTTTGACAACCTGATGGCTATGAAAAGATATCTCATCCTGCTTAATTCACTGATCACTTGAGATTGAGTCCCTTTTCTTATGTTTGTGGATTAATGTGTTTCTTCTGTGAGGTCATTATTCATACCCTTGGTTAATGTTTCAGTTGGTTGTTTTGTGTTTTCCTTGACATGTAAGAGCACTTTATATAATCTGGGTATTACACTTTGTTAGTTACACTGATTCTCTCAACAAATATTTACTGAGCACTTAGTGTGCTTGGAGGATATAGCTCTCAACAAGGCAGACCAAAAAAACTCTTAGTTCATCAGGCATCCATTCTAGAATAGGGAGACAAATAATAAACACAATATATAAGCAAAGTTTAGGGCGCCCGGGTGGCTCAGTCGGATAAGCGTCCGACTTCAGCTCAGGTCATGATCTTGCGGTTTGTGAGTTTGAGCCCCATACCTGGCTCTGTGCTGACAGCTCAGATTCTGTGTCTCCCTCTCTCTGTGCCCCTCCCGTGTTCATGCTCTGTCAGTGTCTCTCAAAAATAAACGTTAAATTTTTTTTAATTAAAAAAATAATAAATAAGCAAAGTTTATGGTATATTTATTAGATTTTTACATACCCCGTGATAAATGTTACAGGCAGAAATAAAGCAGCGAAGGGGTCTAGGGGATTCTGGGGAAGGCTACAACTTAAAATAGGATGGTCAAGGAAGACTTCACTGAGAGACTGACATTTGAGTAAAACCTGAAAAAGGTGAGGAAACAGACCATAGAGATATTTGGTGGAAGAGCATCTTAGATAAAGAGAACAACAAATGCAAGGGCCCTGCAGTTTGAGCATAAATGGTTTATGCAGGGAAAAGCAAGGAGGCCAGTGTGGCCAAAGATGAACGAGAAAAATGAGTCATAAAAGAGGATATTTGAGCAGTAAGGTAAGGAAGGTGTGTGTGCAGAATGTAAAAGATGTTGTAGACCGGGCACCTGGGTGGCTCGGTCGGTTAATCATCTGACTTCAGTTCAGGTCATGATCTCGTGGTTCGTGAGTCCGAGTCCCACATCTGGTGAGCAGGAGCCCTGCTTTGAGTGAGCACAAGCCCCACTTCGGGTGAGCCCCGTTTCTCTCTCTCTCTTTTTTCTCTTCTCGTCACTCACTTGTGCTCTCTCTCTCTCCCCTTCAAAAATTAAGTAATTAATTTTTAGAAAAGGTATTGTAGACCATTACAAGCAATTGACTTTTAATCTCGGTAAGATGGTAATCCATTTGAAGAAAGGAAAGATTTGAGCAAAGAAGTTGCACAATTTGACATAATTACAGTTTTATTTATTTTATTACTTATTTATCTATAGATTTTATTTCTTTTAAGTAATCTGTACACCCAGTGTGGGACTCGAACCCACAACCCTGAGATCAAGAGTTGCATGCTCTACCAACTGAGCCAGCCAGGTGCCCTGTTTTAAGAGGCCCACTATGGAGGACAAGAGCAGGAATAAACTGAATGGCTTCCAAAGTAATCTAGGTGAAAAATCATGGTGGCTTGCACCGAGGTGATACTGAGGCGGTAAAAAGGAATAAGGAAAATTAAAAGACATCTTATGAGTAATTATGACCCAGCTGAGGTTGGGTAGTATTTGTCAGGTAGTTACTGATTAATTTTTGTTTTTCTACTCTAGAAGAACTTTCTCTAGAGATACTTAGGACCTGAGACTGTGGATGGAGAAAGCAAGGGTGGCAACCCACTGGTGGGATTGGTATGGCGATAGCATTAAACAAGCAAAAATTATAATAGCGCAGGCTAAGGTGATAACGGTAAAGGTGGTGAGAAGGTTTCAGAATCCAGATTTTTTTCTAATGTTTATTTATTTATTTTGAGTGAGACATATAGAAAGGGAACAGGGGAGGGGCAAAGAGAGAGGGAGAGAGAAAGAATCCCAAGCAGGCTCTGCACTGTCAGCACAGAGCCCAGTGTGAGACTGGAACTCACAAACCGTGAGATCATGACCCGAGCTGAATCACTGAGCCATCCAGGTGCCCTAAATCTGGATTTATTCTGAAAGTAGCATTAACAAGATTTGTAGATAAATTGGGCAAAAGTGAAAAATCAAGGATGACTTTAGGGTTTTTTTTTTATCCTAGAAGGTTTGAGTTTTTAATAGTTAATAATGAAAAAAGCTCAAGAAGACCAGATTTGGTAGAAAAAATCAGAAGCTCATTTTTGGACCTGTTGAGTTTGAGTTGCCCTATAAAACAGACATTCAAATGGAGATGCCCAGTTGGCCACTGAACATATGAGCCAGGCATTCAGGAGAATTTAAAGGGAGTTTTATTCGCCAACATCGTTGTTGTAACAAACAACCCCTAAATCTCAGTGGATTACAGTAACACTTACTTCTTGCTCTTGTTAAATATGGGTGACAGATTGATTACAGCTCCACTCTAGGCTGCAAGCCAGCTATGTCTGATTCAAGAGTAATCTAATTTGAGCCCTAAGCTGAAGAAACAGCCACTATCTGGCACATGCCATACTTGTGGCAAAGGGCAGAAGCAAGAGGGGCCAAACTAAACAATGCAATTAAATTTAAAGCTTCTCTTTGTATGTGGCATAGACCATATGCTTCCATTCCATTCCACTCATAGCCCCGTCCTACGATGAGACAAAGATGTATACTGTGTACTGAAGAGGAATTTCAAGGAAAATCCAAAAGTGTGAATGTACAATCTTCATAGAAGGGAGGGAGCAAATTGTTGTAAACCATAATTCAATCTACCACAAAGTGAGTGTAGACATTGAAGAGAAGAAATCCAAAGACTGAGATATTTCAATGTTCAGAGGTCAGGGAGATAAGGAAAAAACAACACAAGAGACTGAGCAGAAGCAAATACTAAGGCGGGGAGAAAACCAGGTTGGAAGTCAAGTAAAGAAAGGGTCTGAAGAAAGAGGGAGGGAGCAGCTGGGTCATACATTGCTAATAGGTCAAGCAAGGTGAGGGCTGATATTGACCATTCGATTTAGCCACGTGGAAATCTTTGGTAATCTCGACAAGAGAACTGGTGACATGGTGAGGGGCAAAAACTTGATCAGTGTGGATTCAAGAGAGAGTGGGAGGAGAGAAGTTAGAAATAGCCAGTACAGGCAGGCTACTCTTTCAAGGACTTTTGCTGAAAGGAGAAGAAAGGAAATGAAGGATAACTGGAAGGGAAAATGAGGTTAGTAGTAATTTTTTTTTTTTTTTTTTTTTTGAGATGGGATAAATAAGGGTGCCTGGGTGGTTCAGTCATTTAAGCCTCCAACTTCGGCTCAGGTCATGATCTCACGGCTCATGAGCTCCAGCCCCACGTCGGGCTTTGTGCTGACAGCTCAGAGCCTGGAGCCTGCTTCAGATTCTGTCTCTCCCTCTCTCTCTGCCCCTCCCCCACTCACACTCTGTCTCTCTTTCCTTCAAAAAAATAAATAAATATTAAAAAAAATTAAGATGGGGTAAATAAAGCCATAGTTTCATAATGGTAAGAAAGATCCAGTAGAGAGGAAAAAACTAATACCAGAGAGAAAGTAGACAATTGCTGTACTGAGGTCCCTAAATAGGCTGGAGGAGGTGAGGTCTAGTGGACAATAGAGGACTGGTTTTCATTTGGACCACAGACAGTCTGTTCATATCAACACCTGACAAAGCAGAGCATATGGACACAAGTGCAGATAGGTGAGTAGATGTTATGGGAGGAACATATGGTAATTCTTTTCTGATTGCTTCTTCTGTTTTTCAGCTAAATGAGATGCAAATCATCAGTTGAGAGTGATGATAGAAAGAAGTTGTCAGAGTTTGAAAATTAGAAGAAAGTATGAGTGTCTAGAAGAATGGGAGACTGAATGCACTCGGGAACAATAATGATTGTTGGTAAGTAACATCAAGGGCCTACTTGAGATTGGTGATAGTTGGTGATAGTTGTGTGTGTGTGTGTGTGTGTGTGTGTGTGTTTTCTCCACCCGCAGTCAGCAGCAGAGATGTGAGTTAAGTGGAGAATTGGATTTATCCAGATGACAAACAGGCAGAAGGTTAGATTTAACTAGAATTTATCGTGTTAAAGAAAGGACAAGGGTGGCTCAGTTGGTTAAGCGTTTGATTCTTGGTTTTGGCTCAGGTCATGATCTCACAGTTTGTGGGATCGAGCCCCGCATCAGGCTCCATGCTGACAGCCCAGAGCCTGCTTGGGATTCTCTCTCTTCCTCTCCCTCTGCTTCTCTCTCTGTTTCTCTATCAAAATAAATAAATAAACTTAAAAAAAGGGACAAGGTAGTTTAAGATGTATATAAGGGAAGGTACATAATGGTTGATCATGGAATTGGTGGGTGAGTTTGGAAGAGATGGGGTGTATCAAAGTGTCATTTTGACCAGAAATCTGACAGTTTCATAATTTCATTTTTAAAAACCATGTAAATATTTCATCGATCTGGAGTGTATTTTGATGCAGTTTTGAAGTAGAGCTCTAAGTCTTCCTCCAACTATCTAACCATTTGTCCCCACATCATTTACAAATTACTTATTGAATTGCCAATTTCTTCCACTGCCATCTTTTAAATAGCCTCCAAGTCTGTCTTTTTTTTTGGTCTTATTTTTTATTTTCCCATTACTACTGCCCTAGTTTCAGTCACTATCATCCTGCAACTTTCACCTAGGTTGCTGCCATAGCCCCCTAGCTCTTTCTGGTCTTGAATTCCATTATGTATTCTGTGGTCAAAATGGCCTTTGTTTTACACAAAATCGGTCACGTCACTCCCTGCATAGAACCTTCCAGTAACCATCCCACTCCCTCAAGATGAAGTAAAAACTGTTTAATGAGGTTTATTTCTGTAGCTTCGTCTCTTGCCATTCGTTCTCTTCACTCTCATCTCTGCTCTCCAGCCCTAAGGCATTTAGCTTCCTGAATATGCCAAGGTCTGGCTTATTTCCAGGCACATGCTATTCTTTGCCTCTGTCCAACCTCACTACATCTTTGATGACTAACTCATCTATCCAGCAGGTTTCGCTACAATGTCACAACCCCAGCAAGCCTTTTGTGATCGGCCTTGAGCTCAGATTAGGGACCTCTGCTATATGAAACTTTCCCTATGATAGTACTAATCATGTAGAATTGCAAATGCTTATTTACTTCCCTTCTAGGCTATAAGCCAGTTGAGGGAATTTTGTGTTCTAATTCTGAATTCTTTTTCATCTAACATGTAGTAAATTTTTACAGTTCTTTTTCAGTTTGATAGAATATTTTCAATTATGTGATGTATAGCAGACACCATGCTGGGATATGGGAATAAAAGAGAAAACAGGAATGACAAGATCACTCCCTTCACACAGCTTATACTCTAATGATAGGCAATAAAACTAACTAACTAACTAACTAAATAAATAAATAAATAAATAAAACAATTGCAGCCTGTGTTAGGAAGAATAGAAATAGAAATAGGGATAATAGAGGGTCCTACTTAGATAGGATGGCCAAGAAATTCTGCATTGAGTAACTCATATTTAAGCTAAGAACTAAAGAATCGTAAGGAGCCAAGATGCCTGGGTAGCTCAGTTGGTTAGGCGTCCGACTCTTAATCTTAGCTCAGGTCATGGTCTCACAATTATGGGATCAAGCCCTGTGTTGGGCTCTCCACTGACAGCTTGGAACCTGCTTTGGATTTTCTCTCCCTCTTTCTCTGCCCCTCTCCCCCTCATGCTCTCTCTTAAAATAGATAAATAAACATTAAAAAAAAAAAAGATTGAGAAAGAACCAATCATGTGAAAAGCAGTAAGAAGAACATGGCAAGCAGAAGGAAGAGCGAATGCAAAACTCCCAAAACAGAAAAGAGCTTGGTGTGTTCTAGGAACTTTGACTGCAGAGTTTTAATTGATGGGATAAGGTAAACGGTATGAAGGTAGCCAGATCATGCAGGGTCTTTTTGGCCATAGCTAGGCACTCGGATTTGTTCTAATGGGCTGGAAAATCATAGAAGTCTTTTAAGGGTTTTGAGGAGAAGAAAGGCATGCTTCAATGATATTTGAAGAGTTCATTCTGGCTATGTTGATAGTGGAATGTAAGAAGGTTCCCATGGATGTAGAGGGACTAGTTAGAAAGCTATTGCAGAAATCTAGGAGGGGAGAATGGTAGCTTAAACTAGCATAGTCATAAGTAGAGATGAGGACAAAGGAATTAATTCAAGGTATAATTTGGAAGTAGAAAATTTGAACTTGCTGATGGGTAGACTATGAAGGGTGAGGGAAAGGGAGGAGATTAGGATGACTCCCAGGCCTCCAACTTCAGTGACTGAGTGAATAGTGTTATTATTTACAGAGATTGGGACAACGGGGAGGAATCCCTTAGGGAGGACACAGGGAAATTAAACATTCTATTTTGACTACGTTGTTTGAAATGTTTATGAGACAACAAAGTAGAGAAGTCACGTTAGCAGTTGGAATATGTTGAAAATATTGAATATCTGGAGATTAGGTGAAAGGTCTCATCTTGACATATAAGTATAGGCTTCACAATGAAGCCTTAGGAAATGGATGTGCTCTCCAAAGAACAAAGCCTATGTGGAGAAGAGATGGTACAATTTAGAAACCAGGATCTAGGCACTAGATCAGTTAATCAGTTACCAGAGTGCCCCTTCTCCCCACCCTTCTCATTGTACTGAGCTAGGAAATACATGTATGCATATACCTATGCACAGAAATATGTATTTACATACATACTCTTGTATACATATATAAACACACAAATTTACATCGCTATTTATTTCTGTATCTATCTATCTATATTGAAAACCATGTGTTTGCATTGACATAGTCCACTCCCAGTCCAGTACCACTGGGCTCGTTCTAGCCTTCCCCCATCTCTATTTATACTACTCTTCTCTCACAGTGAGAAACTTGCCTATTGTTATCCTCAGTATTCTACTGATTTGCTTGATCTCCTGGTGGGTAGCTAATTTCCTGACATTTTTTAGGCTAGGATACCCTCCTTGGGCAGGCCCTGTCTCTCATGAGGCTCTTCTGCCCAGGAAGGGAGTTTAGTTTTTTAATTTAGGTTCTGCACATCTTAATATGTATAGTCTTTGGTATTTTATTTGTTGTTGCTGTTTTGAAAAGGCATTTTTGAAGAGCCACGTTTTCTGATTATTGTTTAAATCTGAGAAGACTACAATATATAGTTTCATTTTTCATATTTACCAATTTGAAGGGAAAATATTTTTTATTTCATTGCTTTTATTGATTATTAGTAACCCTGAACATTTTTCAAATGTTTATTAGTCATTTTAATTTATGTTTCTGTGAATTGTATGAACCTTTTGTTTATTCTATGTGAATTTTAGTGTTGTTGTTGTTGTTGTTGTTGTTGTTGTTGTTTTGGTTAAATTTGTCCCAGATATTTTATTCTTTTTGATGCAATTGTAAATGAATTGTTTTCTTAATTTCTTTTTCTGTTACTTCATTATTAGTGTATAGACACACAACAGATTTCTGTATATTAGTTGTATCCTGCAACTTTACTTAATTCATTTATTAGTTCTACTAGTTTTTTGGTGGAATGTTTGGGGTTTTCTATATAGTATCATGTCATCTGCAAATTGTGACAGTTTTACTTCTTCTCTACCAATTTGGAAGCCTTTTATTTATTTTTCTTGTCTGATTGCTCTGGCTAGGACTTCCAGTACTGTGTTGAGTAAAAGTGGTAAGAGTGGACGTCTTTCTCTTGTTCCTGATCTTAGAGGAAAAGCTTTCAGGGTTTTCCCATTAAATGTGATATTAGCTGTGGGAGTGCTTTTCTTTTTTGAAGCAGCTTTCCTGAGTTCTTTGTAAATTCAGGAGAATATTAATCCTTTACCTATTTAAGTTGTCACCAATATTTTACCTAGTTTTTTCTTTGCCATTTAAATCTATCTTATTTTGATATTTGACATGTGGAAATTTTCTATTTTTATAGTTAAATTTATTAGTCTTTAGTGACTCCTCCTCCCCTTAGTTTAAAAAAAATTTTTTTGTTTATTTATTTTTGAGGAAGAGAGAGACAGAGTGCGAGTGGGGGAGGGGCAGAGAGAGAGGGAGACACAGAATCCGAAGCAAGCTCCAGGCTCTGAACTGTCTGAACAGAGCCCAATGCAGGGCTTGAACTCATGAGATCATGACCTGAGCCGAAGTCAGATGCTTAACCGACTGAGCCACCCAGGTGCCCCGTCCTCCCCTTAGTTTTAAGTTTAGAAAAAGACTCCCCTATCCAGGGATTCAATAAACATCCTTTTTTGTTTCACTTCTTTTTCTCCTTCTTCCTCCGTCTCCCTCTCTTCTTTTTCTCTTCTGCCTCTTAAACCTTCTTTTTCATTAAGGTTTGCCTTAAGGCCAGCTTTAAGTTAAACAAGCCACTAAGCTAGACCCAATCACTTTGGTCTCTGAGGGGGTGGGACTGTCTTGTAGACCAAGAAGAATGTGGGATTGGGATGGATTTCTCTATAACACCCCCTCCCTATCCCTCCCACATAAGCAGTTCAGTGTTGAGCTCCCTAATAAGTGTATGTACGTCTGACAATTCATAAACTGCTGAAGTGAAAGGTGGCCTTTAAATATTCTGTATATAAATTTAGCCATTTATACAGAGAGAATGAAAAAAAAAATATGGCCTGATTCTGATCAGATGCTGCCTGTTTCTCCTTACACCATGGGGTTCTGTTCTATGTCATTTCCTTTGAAGTCAGTGGGAGCTCTGTGCAGGACGGCAACGCGAACACCGGGCTCTATACATGAAGGTGAGAACTGCCATTACGATAAACTATTCGGCAGTGTGGTGGAGGGAACATTGGTTTAACACACTTGGTGGCTACCCTGCAGATCCCACTGTCTGTGAGAGCTTTGTTCAACTGGAGCAAACAAGACCTTTTTGAATTTGGACATACAAGGGCTCATTCAGCAGAGCATCCCCTGTTATGAGAGGCAGCACAGTGCTGGGCAGACACTGCAGTTTTTAGCCAGCACACTGAGGGCATTTCTCTCACATTCTCTCCCATCTGTAAAGAGACTGTTTTCAAGACCCCAAAATGGTTTTCTATAGATTGGAGAGAGGCAGAAATATTTTTACATGTTTGTACTCGTGTATAACGGGGGGCAAACTACAGTCATATCAAAGTAGCCAGGCCTTTTCAATGTGGAAAGAAAGAATTCTTTGCAAATTTTAGCAGAGCGTGTTCTGTGCCGAAAAGCAGAGCTTGCAGGAGAAACAGCGAGAGAAAATTTGATGTAGAGATGATATTGGAAATAAAGAATCACAGACATTTGCTTGCTATCTCAGGAGCCTTTATTTTGTTAATTAGCCCACAGAAACTCTCTCTTTCCCTTCCCCCTTTTACAATGAGTAACGTACCATTTTTTAGGAAGCCGAATCAAATGAATATTTCAGATTATTGTTCTGTAGACATCCGAATGAATAGAGGTCAAAGAACAAATTGCCCAAATTGATGGGTGATTTTTTTCCCACCTACCCCATCCCCTGACTTTGAGATAGTATTCTCCCCTTACCGATTCCTTCCTCGTATCATTCTGCTCCTGACTCCAGGCCCTTGCTCAGGCTACAGCATACGCCCAGCTTCACGGTCCCTCATCTCTGGGACCCCTCCCAGAGCAGGGCACCACATTTTATATTTGTAATGTCTCCTATTGGATAACACTGGAGTGGAGCAGGCATATTTTATTTACAATTTCGAATTCTTTTTCAGAAAACTTGTATCCACCCCTGAACATAGAATACCCTTCCTTTCCACAGGTGGTTAGCACATAGACAACATTTAAATCCTTCGGGTCAGGATGAGATCGCCAAGGGAGGAAATAAATGTAGATGGGGGAGAAGAGAGAACTGAGTTCTGGGACACTCCAAATTAAGGGGCTTGGGGAGACGAGAAAATATATCCGAGAGACCACTCTAGGATAGGATACAAGGAGTGGCATCATTCTTTGAAGTAATAGTTATACCGTAATATAAGAAACTCTTTTAGAGTGTGACTATGCCTTAATTTATATAAGTTGCCCTCTACTGGGCAGAGGTAGCTGTTCTTCCCGCTCTCAGTTTATCCTTACTCCAATCAGCCTTGGATGAGTTTTAGATTTTTGTGCCCAGATGAAACATGGAAAATTGGGTAGGTAGAATATATTCCACTTATATGACGACATACAGTGCAGCTATGATTTTTAATAAGAAAATACTTACGAAATCATGTTGAGTTAATAAAGAATAACCCCAATTTACACACAAACGTGCATACGTATACACACAAATATGTGACCAGAAAAAAAAGCTATAATGTAACATAAAAGTGTAACATATTTCTGGATGGTAGGTTTCCAGGTGACTTTTATTTTATTTTTTATGCTTTTCTCTGCTTTGCAAATATCTCTCACTTAAAAAAAATTTTTTTTAATTTAAGTTTTAGTTAACATACAGAGCAGTATTGGTTTCAGGAGCACAATTCAGTGATTCATCACTTACAGATAACACCGAGTGTTCACCACATCAAGTGCCCTCCTTAATTCCCATCACCCATGTGGCCCATCCCTACCTACTTCCCTCCATCAACCTGCAGTTTATTCTCTATCATTAAGAGTCTGTTGTGGTGGGTTTCCCTCTCTTTTCTCTCTCTCTCTCTTTTTTTCTCTTCTCAAATATTCATCTGTTTTGTTTCTTAAATTTCACTTATGAGTGAAATCATATGGTATTTTTCTTTCTTTGATTGACTTATTTCACTTAGCATAACACATTCTAGCTCTATCCACTTTGTTGCAAATGGCAAGATTTCATTCTTTTTGATGGCTGAGTAATATTCGCGCGCGGGCGCGCGCGCGTGTGTGACATTTTATTTATTCACTCCTCAGTCAGTGGACATTTGGGCTCTTTCCATAGTTTGGCTGCTGTTGATAATGCTGCTGTAAACATTGAGGTAGATGTACCCCTTCAAATCGGTATTTTTGTATACTTTGGGTAAATATCTAGTCGTGCAATTGCTGGGTCGTAGGGTAGTTTTACTTTTAACTTTTTTTAACGTTTATTTATTTTTGGGACAGAGAGAGACAGAGCATGAACGGGGGAGGGGCAGAGAGAGAGGGAGACACAGAATCGGAAGCAGGCTCCAGGCTCCGAGCCATCAGCCCAGAGCCTGAGGCGGGGCTCGAACCCACGGACCGCAAAATCGTGACCTGAGCTGAAGTCGGATGCTTAACCGACTGAGCCACCCAGGCGCCCCTCTACTTTTAACTTTTTGAGGAACCTCCATACTGTTTTCTAGAGTGGCTGTACCAGTTTGCATTCCCATTAACAGTGTAAGAGGGTTCCCCTATCTCTGCATCCTAGCCAACGTTTGTTGTTTCCGGTGCTGTTAATTTAATTTAATTTGATTTAATTAATCAAAAAAATTTTTTTTGAGAGAGAGAGAGAGAACAGGAGCAGGGGAAGGGCAGAGGGAGAGAGAGAAAGAATCCCAACTAGGCTCCGTGCTCAGCATGGAGCTTGACATGATGCTTGATCCCACGACCCTGGGGTCATGACCTGAGCCAAAATCAAGAGTCGTTTGCTCAATTGACTAAGCCACCTAGGCACCTCTATTTTATTTTATTTTATTTTATTTTATTTTATTTTATTTTATTTTATTTTATTTTATTTTTTTAAGTGTACTTTAATTATACCGCTTTACAGTGGGGAAACCAGCTTTGATTCTTACCTGAGAGAATCTTCTTTACCTAAGTTCTTTGCCTAAAGAAGATAATGTCCACATATCTTTTTGTTTTTTACATTTATTTATTTTTTGAGAGACATAGACAGAGCACAAGTTGGGGGGGGGCAGAGAGAGAAGGAGACACAGAATCTGAAGCAGGCTCCAGGCTCCAAGCTGCCCGCACAGAGCCTGACACGGGGTTCGAACTCACAAACCGTGAGATCGTGACCTGAGTCGAAGTCGGATGCTTAACCGACTGAGCCACCCAGGCGCCCCAACATATCTTAATTTAGTAGTCAGCACCCTTCAGACTACAGGCCCAATCTGCTTACCCAAAGTTTTTGTTTTTAACTGTAGAAGGAGCTGTTCACAGTCTTCTGAATGTGCTCTGTGCTTTTCTACTTCTCCTTCTTGAAAGCTCGGGATCCTTTTCATTTCCCTCTTTTTCCTATAATTTCTACAAATCCTTTAAGATACTATTTAAGCTCCACCTCTTACTTGGTCCTAAGACCACAAATGAAGGAAGAGGTCTTCAAAGATTCGTGGTTCTATTATTCATTTAGCATTTACCACAGGATGTTTTGCACCGTTGTGGTTCCTCCTGTATGAGTCTATAACATGTCTCCAACTGGCATTTTGATTCTTAGAGGACAGGTTCTGTGACTAGAGTTCTTAGTATCACCAGACCCCCTATGTCTTTCTTGTTCACAGTAAGTGTGTAATAAATATTTGTTTAGATCCAGGGTTATATCAAGTATACCTATATATCTCTATCTCTATCTCTATCTCTATCTCTATCTCTATCTCTATATCTATTTGATCTCTCTCTTTACAGAGAAGTTTGTAACTTCCAAGTGCATTGAGCTTATTGAAGGAATAATAAAATTTCAGCAGTTAATTTACTATAAGGGAAACATTTTAAATACATGTAGTTATAAACTGTTGCTTCAGCGTTCTTTCTTCCTTCACAAAAGGTCATTAGTCTTCTCTTCAGGGAATGTTCTCCTCTTAAGGTCTCCTGAAGTACAATGTAGCTTTATTTTTCTTCTTTATTCTCCGGTCCCAAATACAGTCTCCACATGTGCTCTATCTTTGTAGGTGAAATGCTTCCTACCTCAGTAAAATCCAGCTTCTAAACGAATTTCTGTTGGTTTAGAGAGCAACTTGAGGATTCTGCCCTTGGCACCCTTTGATTTCCTTGGCATCTCTCCACAGTCACCATTTAGAAAGCTCCTGGTCGGCAGGATTTCTCTCCATCATACACTCTGAGGAGATTAAAAAAGGATTGTATTACATTGGCTTGAAAATGTGATGGAAAATAAAATTTGCTTTACCAAGAAAGAAAGCTTTTGAAACTCGAATTGTTCCATAAAGCCCTTATACAGGGATAGTTCTTGGGGGAGTAAAATGACAGATGTGGAAAAAGTTCCTTCTTATTTGGGTTGCCAGTAAGTAAATGTCACAGTGTTTAAAATCACACACACAACTAAAACAAGTTGCAAAACAATACGATTATATTTATGTTCTATAAAATAGAGGTGTGTAGATACTTATAAAGCAAGCTTGGATTAAGATCTTAAGAAAGGTCCTGAGCACTAAAGAAGCTTCTGGTACATATGAAATAACATCCCTATTATTTACTTTAAGATTAAAACCATGCTAAAAATTAATTAAGCGTAAGGAAGTCCCAACAAATTCTGATTTTTAAAATCGATGCATTTGTAAAAATGTCAAAGTCTTTTCACCTTTTTTTTTTTTTTTTTTTTTTTTTTGGTCCTGGTTTGTTATGTGCTTCATCTGCCTATCGGGCAATTCTGTTTTGTTTGCATGAATGTAAGGGCACAGAGAAAGGTCTGGAAAGAATACCAAATCATTAACAGTGGTTCCACCTGTGGAGAGGAGTGGGCTGGGGAACGCAGAGCATTGTGCTTTTTCCATTTTACTCTTTTTTCCTCTCATCATTTATACACAAAAATGTAGTCATTTATTTCATGTACAATTATTAAAATAAACAAACACATTGGAAAAACAAAACGCCTCACCTCTTACTTTTTAAATTTTTAAAATTTGAGTGTAGCTGACTCACAATGTTATATTGGTTTCAGGCATACAAAATAGTGATTTGATAAATCTATACGTTACACTGCTATACTCACAAAAAATGCAGCTACCTTGTGTCACCATACAGTGCTATTATAATATCATTGACTACATTACTTCTGTTTTGCCTTTTATTCCCATGACTTCTTCATTCCATAACTGGGAGCCTGTATCTCCCTTTCCCCTTCACCCATTTTGCCCATCTCCCCATACCCCTCCCCTTTGCCAACCTGCCAACCATCAATTGGTTCTCTATATTTACAGGTCTGGTTCTGCTTTTTTTGGTTTGTTTATACATTTATTTTGTTTAGATGCCACATACAAGTGAAATCGTATGGTATTTGTCTTTTTCAGTCTGACTTATTTCACTTAGCTTAATACCTTCTAGTTCCATCCATGTTGTTGTAATTGGCACAATCTCATTCTTTTATGCATTTTTATGGCTGTGTAATATCCCATTATATATGTATGATATATGTATGATATATGATATATATATATATTCTACCACATCTTCCTCTCAACTTTTATTTTGCTATCAAATTTTAATATTGAAATGCTTATATTTCAGGGGCGCCTGGGTGGCTCAGTCGGTTGACTCAGTCTGACTTCGGCTCAGGTCATGATCTTACAGTTCGTGGGTTCAAGCCCCCCGTGCGGCTCTGTGCTGACAGCTCAGAGCCTGAAGCCTGCTTTGGATTCTGAGTCTTTCTCTCTCTCTGCCCCTCTCCTGCTCATACACACACTCTCTCTTTTTGTCTCAAAAATAAATAAAACATTAAAAAAATTTTTTTTTAAGTGCTTATATTTCATATGTGTTCTCATAATCTGGAAATCTGGAGGGAACCTCAAATCATCTTCCAAACTGAGTGTATTGAATTGTATTATATTGTATGTATGGATGTATTTATTTATTTATTTTTGAGAGAGAGAGAGTGCAAGTGAACAAGGGAGGGAGAGAGAGGGAGAGAGAATCCCATGAGGGGCAGAGAGAGAGAGAGAGAGAGAGAGAGGCAGGGAGAGAGAGAGTGAGGAGCCCAAGGTGGGGCTTGAGCTCACCAACCTCGAGATCATGACCTGAGCCAAAGTCAGACACTTAACCCACTAAGCCACCCAGGCGCCCCTGTTGACTTTTCTTTCTTCTATTCGGCAACGTGGTTGGACAGCTACCCACTATTAGTCCTTCTCAGCCCCTACCACCACGGCCATTCATTGCACTCTTTCAATTGCCGGGCACTGGTGCACAGCTGTCTGTGTATTCACTGCTTGAACTCTCACAATGATCTTGTGAGGTGGGCACTGTTGTCACCGTCATTTTACAGTTGAAGGGGTAGAGACTGGAGAGATTTCACTGTCTTGTGCAAGCTGGGTCATACAGCTAGCAGGCACTGTCACTGAGACAGGTCTCTGACAGCCTGACTTCACATTCTGAATAGGAAAGAAGAAGGGGGTGGAGCTAGTCTGTAGTGTACAATTTTTACTTTATTTCATAGGTGGCACATACACTTTTGCCTAATTGGGAGGTGACTAAAAGCATCTGGGTCTGGTTGATGTGTTGGTTGAAAATTACTATTATTATGAGGATCATTATTATAGTATTTAGTAATTATGCAGTGCTTTATACTTCAAAGAACTGTGCTTTATAATCATTTATTAGCTATGTCTCACCACATCTCTATGGTACAAGATGCACTTACTGTGCATATTTTGCAGAAAGAGAAATTGAGGTAGAGTCAACCGGGCCACATCTGCATAAGAAAGAGTGAAGGTAGAATGCAACCTCTTAAATTCCAGAGACTCACTGAATGGCCTGATCTGGACAACAACAGAAGCTTAATTCTTGAAACCTTTTAAAGGGAGGTGTCGGTTCCAATATTTTTTTTTTTTGATGTTTAATTAAAAATTCAATGTAACAACAACAAAAATTCAATGTAAAATACGCTAAAATTTGATGACCATTCCCTTTTAGGCCCTCGATTTTTGAATATTTTCTTTTTCATTTTTGGACTTTGACTGCATTTGTGTCAATGCGACATTTTTGCTCAAATTCAACCTTGCTGTCTCCCATTTCTCCATACGAGCACAATTTAACTACAGATACGGGTTTCCAGTGTCCATATCATATTGCTTCAAATTGCTTCCATTGTTTTTAAAAGATATCTTTTGTTCATGATAACTTGCAATAAAAACAAAGGGTTTGTGCAAGAATTATATTGGAATTAAAAGAAGTTTGAGATTTCTGACAGTTTATACACTTCAAACTGAAGATAATAAACATATCAACATGACTTGGGATGGAAGGCAGAGAGAGATGAGAAGGTTCTGTGGACATTTATTATAGTGCCTATTAAAAACCAGGAAGATACCAGGCGCTCTTCCATAAATCTGGTAGTCTCTTTCAGTTGGGAGGCAGTCATGGCTGTAGCACACGGGAAAGGCTCAATAAATATTAATTTAGTGGTTAAGACCATGTCTGTGAAGTTAGACTGCCTGGGTTCTAATCCTGGCGCCATTACTTGCTAGAACTAGCTATTCTTGTGTCTCTCCAGCTGGGCGGGGGTTGGGGGGGGGAAGATGATCACACTCCATTAAGTTAGTTATCGTGAAGCTTATTTAAGTATTTGATATTATTTTTCTTTTCAATTTCCAAAGCTGTTGACAAGTAACATTAGCTACAATGCCATTAAAGTGTTGGTGGTAATGATATCTACAATTTGATGTCTCCATTTGCCTGGCTTGTTTAGAAATGGTACAACATGGTACCCCACAATTTTCTATCCCAGGAAAACAATTTAAAATTGCCCCCAAATACATTGCAATAAATAGTTATGAGCACATGTAAAATCTACAAGGCAAAACTCTATACTTGTTTTTCCAAAACATCCATATGACCCCACACACCAGTGGCTCAAGCTCAGTGCCTTCCATGACGATTTCACGTGTGTGAGAGGCCAACTCATGTACCACCTGAATAAGGAGCTGTGTCTGAGCTAAAGACACTGACACTTTGTGGGATGCACCTTCGGTCTGCCAGAGTATCTACATTTTCAAGAGACACCAGCAATTGGGATTTTTATTTTACATGGTATTTCTTATTTTAAAAAATTTGACCCAATTTATTTCTTAGTACAAAAGTCTGTGGGTCGAACAGCACCTTTAAGGGCCCTCTGTCAAATATCTGCCAATTATACTAGCACATATATACAAGTACACTGTGCTTTTATTCAAATCAGCAAATGCTTTCCAAGCACTTGTGCTAAGGCATGAATAAAAGGCGAGGAAGACAAAATATGACAGTCTTTACAAACCTCACAGAAGAGGGTGACAAATGCGTAGCAGAGTGTGGAACCCAGGACTTAAGCCCGGTGAGTTAAGTACTTGATCAGGTCTACATTAAAATAAACAAAAAACAAAGAACCCCATTATTTGAAGGCTTGGCAACCAGTGGACACCCAAGTAGATGGCTCTATTGTTTCACAAAACACCTTAATGCATTTTGGGGGTGGGAGCTATACAAAACCAGAGCCAAGCCTTGCACGGTTCCAGGGGGACCATTCCTACTGTGGCTTGGGCAGCTGGCACCCCCTTGAGCACCATTCAGGTTGTATTCTTTATGAATGGTACCCCCCGGTTTGTGCAACCTGGTGATTCTGTCAACAAAGATAGGCCTGGAGTCTGGCCCGAGAGGAGGACTGAGAGCTAAATCCTTCTACATAATACAAAGGAATTTTAAATCTTTGCCTAGTGGGTGGAGGCAGGAGGGTGGAGGGATTCCTATGATGGGGAGAAGAAAGGGGTTTGGAAGAAAGATCTCTAAAATGAGGGTGGGCCAGCAATTTGGCAACAACCTGGAACCTACACCTGGTGAGAGATTCCCTGTAATGTTTGAAAGGGACACACAAAATCCTGTCATCTTCTTTACCTTCTAGGAGACATTGACAAATGAAGTCAAACAACTTTTTCTTTGGCATCAAATATAGCCTTTGAACCTCTTATGTGTGAATCAGCAGATAACCAGGAAAGTTTCAATGCTCAGGCTCACATAGCAACACTTGGCTAAATATACAATACTATAACAACTTGCCTTTTTACTCTTTTTCTTCAAAAAGCTCAAAGTGCTTATACTTTTATTTCCTCATTTGTTCTAACATTCCAGTGTGGGAGGGGAAGATTTATGATAACATTATTTATAGATGGAGAAATTGAAATAGAGATTAAATCGCTTACTCAATGTTGCATAGTTTGGGTGGCGGAGCCCACACTGGAATTTGGTTCTCCAAGCTCCTGCCACGGAGTGGAGAGAGCAGGAGTTTTGCAATTAGAGAAATCTTTGTTGGAACAATCCAGATTTCTGCCCCTTAATAACAATGTGGCCTTAAGTCAATCATTTCACCTAGGTCTCAGTTTTTCTCTTCTGTAAAATTGAAGACCATAAAACCTCGTATTAGTAGAGTGAAGACTGATTTAGAAAATGCGTGTAAAGCCCTGCCACAGAGTAGTTCCCAAATAAGATTAGTTCCTCCCCTAACCCAGTATTATCTGGTTAAATTTCAGCACAGATTTAAAGTAATCAAAAAAGAATCCTCCATGAATACTAATTTTTTTCTAGCCTCATCTCCCTTTGAGAGCAAACATAAATAAAAGTGTTTCAACACATCATTTAATCCAATGGGAGAACTTTTGCTTCACTAGAGTTATTCCTGTTGTGGATAATTAGAAAAAAAAAGAGAGAGAGAGAGAGAGTATGTGGAAGAGAGAGTGGAGTGCAGTGTTTCTATAACTTGAGAATGTGTCGGAGTAACCTGCAAGGCCTGTTATAACACAAATTGCTGGAACCCACCCCAGAGTTTCTGATTCACAAGGTCTGGAGTGGGGCCTAATAATTTGCATTTGTAACAAGTTTACAGACAATGTTGATGTTGATGTAGCTAGTCCAGGGGCTACATCTCTGGAGAAGCACTAGCCATGTGTGGTTAAGTGAAATTCTAGGGGTGGGGCCCAGCAATCTGTGCTTTATCAAGATCTCTGGGTAATTTTGATGCACTTATCAGTTTGAGAACCACTGGCAAAGTAGTGAAAAGTATCTGAGGAGACAGACCCACATTCAAATCCTGACTGCACCACTTACTAGTTAGATAAACTAGGTTGGGCGACAGACCTCTAGCGTCCTGTGAGAGCCTGACAGACAAAGTCTGCGATTCAGGTTTCCTCTCACTGTCCCTACAAGCTCCTTGGTGGAAAGAGAAGTTAGTGACTCCTGCCAACCTGGGCTCTGTTTTTCACTTCTTCACACTTCGAGGCACGAAAGTTGCTTAATTTTGGGTATTAGGGAAGTATTTACAAACACTTCTGCAATCACAAAAATAAAATAAACAAGACGGCCGTGTAAATAAAGCCAGTGGCAAAGGCATTGTTTACAACTTAAATTCATAATAATGGGTTCTGAACCATGTCCATTTCCCTGCCTTTCTTAGTAGAAAATTTAAGAAATCTTCCTCCCCCACAGTTTTAAGAGATGCTTGTAAATTTGTTTTGCAGATAGTATGCATGCTAAGAGTTTCCCGCACCCTCCCTCCCATGTCTGGCCTCAGATACAGAATCTGCCTCAAATGTTCAGTGCCTTCCTGATTTTGTGACTCAGGATTTTTTTTTTTTCTTTTTCTTTCCCTTCTTTCCTTGCTTGGCATCTGGCTCTGTAGGTCCTCATACTGTCCCAGCTCACAGTGTCACAAGAATCCAGGCTGGCCCCAGGACATTCTTTGGCTTACCTACCTTCATTTTTACGATTGCAAAATCCTCTACTCTTTATTTCCTTAACTAACCTTTTCTATCGCTTACTGCTAACCCACAGTTTCCAAATTACCCCCTGCTAGAGTGATCCTGATCCGGGGAGAAATTGTTCCTATTGATGATGAAGTATGAAAATTGTTAACGTTTACCCAGTCTTACTTGTTACTAGGTACACTGAAGTGTTTATCATGCATTTTCATTTTGAATTCCTACAACAATCCGGAGGTGATTACACATATACGTGCACACACACGGCAAATGAAGAACCTGAGGTTTAGAGAGGTCAAGCAACTTGCCCAAGGTAAAAGAGTAAGAGTAAATAACAGGATCCAGCCAAGATTTGAGTCTCCCAGCTCTTGGCTTCTGTTCAAATACCAAGTAATGCTGAAATATAGGAATATAATTTGCCTCCTGTCCTTAAAGAACTTAAAAATCTTGTCAGGGGTAGACGAGATTTATACACGCAACACAAATTAAAATCAAGAGCCACTGTTTATGGTATTGGGTTTGACCGGCTTCCTCCCCTGCAACATGTAGATAATAACAGCAACCTCAAGGGGCTTGGGGATGATTAACTGAGTTAAGCATCCGAAGCGCGTAGTACATACAGTGCCTGTGTGGAGTTAGCGTTCAAAAAAATGTTAACTACCATTATTTTTAAAGGAGGCGGACTGGAGTGGAGAAAATACTGGAGTCGGAAGGCCGGTTGTGTACGCTAGACCCCTGCACCCAAATTCCCCGATCCTCGGTTTCATGGTCTGGAAAATTAGGTGGCTGGAGTGGAATAACTGGAAGAGCAGTAAGGGACGCAACCATAGCCTGAAGATCCAAAGGGCCTCGGCGCAGAAAGGGTTAGTGACGAGTCTGGGGGCGGTTTTACGGCGCTAGGCGGGAGAGGCCACGCCCCGCCCCGCCCCACCCCGCCCGGGAGGCCCTGGCAGCTCCGGCCCGCTAGCAGTTCCGGTGCCAAAACCCTTCCCTCCCCCGCTCCCCCGGAAGTGCTTTTCCAAGGTTCGGGCCGGAGAGAGGCCTGGTAGGCACAGCTGCTGTGGCTCGATCGGCTCCGCGTAAGGGTTCCTGCCCTGGTCGGAGCCCGGAGGTCCGCGGCCGCCGACCCGCGCCTGCTCCCTCCCAACGTCCAGGCCGACGGTGAGTGGCCGGGGGAGCACACCCGGACTGCCGCCGGCCGCGTCAGGGCTTGTGCTCTCGGGCCCCCGCTGCCCGCTCTACGTTGCGGGCTCGGCTGTCGGGGTTCGGGGAAGGGGCTTGACGACCGCCGACGTTCTCGCACAGTCCGCCGGGCGGGAAGAAGCGGGCGGCCGGGCCTTGGGGTAGGCGGGGCGGAGCCGAGGAGGGGGTTCCTGGAGCTGTTGTAGCCGTTGGGACTTCAGAGTGGGGATGGGCTGGGCCTCCGTCCATCCGACCTCCTCATTTCTGCTCCCCCAAATCTTCGCGCTGCATTTCAGATTTGGTTTTCTGTGTCGACATGGGGCTGGGAACCTGGACACCAGACTCTGTCATGGTTCCAGTTCCCGACTTTTGCATCCTTTGGCTCTGTCCTCGGGTCAGTAATTAGCCTGGGTCCCAGGGGTGTCGTCTCCTCGGTCCCAGAGCTGGGCGATGCCTGTGTAGATGCGGGGGATCCTTTGCAAAGCTTTTCGTCCAGACCCGCCTAGGGGTTTCCCGGGATCGAATTGGACTGCTCTCGGGACCGGTTCTGGATACGTAGGTCAGTGTGGCACCAGCGTGTCTCCCACGATCTTTACTCACTGGAAAGCTTGCTCAAGCTGTTGTTGAAGTCACTTAGAAAAACAACTTGCTCGAGCAAAGTCAGTAGTTGAGATGAGTTGTCCTTTTTCTTGCAGGCTTAAGGATGCTGTTCTCTAATATGCACTCCTAATTCTTGTGGCCATCTGAAGTCACAGTTGTATGATGAGTTCAGTCTGCGGTTATTGCATGAATTAATTGCAGAGGGTTGGCGAATTCTTGTATCCCCTCTTTCCCGAAGTTTGTATGCCTTCATATTTGGAACTGTCATTTTCCTTAACCTTTAAAGAAAAAATTTTTTTTCTCAGTAACTCCATCGGGGTTTCGTATACTGTTGCAATTGTGCTGCATTGCAGAGGGTGCACACAGGTGGGCAGAGGGGTTTCCTGGGTGTGTGTTTTTAACCTATATTTTGAAGTGTTTACCTCCGACAAATTGAGAGTTTCCTAGAGGAGGAGAAAGTGATGTAGGTAGTTTTGTTTTTGTTTTTGTTTTTGTTTTTTTTAGTGAACAGATTGTATATAATAAACTGCTGGAAGGTTTGTAGGAGATAAGGGTTTTCCACACTTAATAGTGATTTTTAAATTATCACAAGAAAATGTGGTTACTGCAGGTTATGGCTGTCTGCAGATGACCGCTGATTTTGCAATGCAAGTATACACAAAACCATCTTTGTGACACCAGTGACACTTTGCTGCATTTCTCATCTTGTGCTTATATTAGGACATACACTGTAGTTTTTTTGGGACTTACCTCATTCTCCTCCCACTACTGGAAGGGAAGGTAATATCATGAATTAGGGAAAGTAGACTGAAGTGATAAGTTTCAGTGAGCTCTCCTGTGGACAAGAACATTTATTTTAGTGTTGTTGATTTTCAACAGGCATAGGGTGGATGATTTTTTAAAAACGGTTTCTTTTATTCCTTTATTGATTGGTCAAAGGGTGGATGGTTTTTAAAGTCCCTGGAAAAAATTGTGGAGGGAAGATTAGTTGCCCGTGTTTTAGATAGGAACTCTAGATTCTTAGTCATTTGAAGTACTTAATTGTTTAGAGCTTCTGGTTGGAATATTGGAATAAAGAAAATCTGCAAAAGGAGTCAAGTTAGACATGATTCTGAATCCATACTGAGAGTATGATAGCTAATGTGTTTAGAAGGGAAGTATGTAAAGAATTGTAAGAGCAGAAGAAGGTAATTGGGGAATTTCAGGTGCCCTTAGGCACTGTAAATTTTATTATGTTCAAGTTCATTCAATAGATATTAAACATTTACATTGTAAATTTTATTGTATTATTCAAGTCAATTCATTGGATACTGAACTTTTGCTGTTAGGCATCAAGCTATGTCAGGCAACCATGTAGGAACAAATAAAGATATGGCCAAAAGCATTAAAATTCATGTGTTGGCAGTAATTTCCTAGGATGTGTCAGAAATCATGAAGAGGTGAATTGAATTGTTAGGCATATTAAATTTTTTCTAATGGGAGGTGGGTGTTGTGTGTTTCATGAAAAGCACTGTTAGGCATTGTAGGATACAAAGATTAAGTTTTTGGTCTTTATGAATTTGAAATCTAGAAGGGGATGTAAGATATCTGCATAAAAATATGTAAATGCTTACTGTGTGAGTGGTTTGACCCAAAGTTTGGAATTCTGTGAAAGGAAAATTGGTTCATTTTTAACTGGAGTAATCAGCTAAAAAGTGGAAAGTGGTGGAGGTTAATAATATTTATGAAGGTAGCTCTGAAGCTGTTGAACACTTAGCACTATGCTTTATGCTCTTGGACTTACATACATTTTCTAAGTTTCACCACAACATATAAGCATCTTTCTTAATCACGAGGGCAGTACTCAAATATCTTAAGTTGCTGAGTCTCCGTTTGAATCCAGTTCTGCCTGGCACCAAAGCCCGTGCATTTCCACTATATCATGCTGCCTCCCAATAAACTGGTAACCTGATTTTACCATTGCAGAGGGTAAGACTTTGCTAAGACAAAAATTTAGGGGTTGGTAGTAGGTGGATGAAGAAGGCTTTTCAAATAAAGGGAATGAGGTAAGCACAAGTGTGGAGGTGGGAAAGGCCATCGTATACACAGAGAAAAGTTAGTGGACAGATTACTTAGAATATAGGGTTGATTTTTGGAAATGAGAGATGCGGTTTGAAATTTTAACTGGGGCTGGATTGAGGAACATACTTAAATGCTGTATTTAGGAGTTAATGAGAAACAACGAGGTCTAATAGTGTCATATGTAAAATGGTTGTAGAAAGCCAACTTTCAATATACATATTGGGCAAGGGCAGTGGCATTGAGATGGGGCGGGGGGAGGAGCAATTGTTGGGGGAAGGTTGGGGGGAACTGGAAGTTGAAAATTATACTCATTTTAAGTATGGGTGATGGTGATGGTGGTACTATTATTAGAAATATAGGCAAGGAGGTGCATAGTGTGATCAGTTTTGAATATGTTGAGTTTTTTATGTACTTGCAAGACACTGGAAATGCCCAGAGGCTTTTGGAAATGTGGGTTTGTAGTTCATGAGAGAGGTCAATGCTAGGCATATATTAAATATGGGTGTAGAGGACAATACAAATAGATGCACTTGTTGAATCTGTATAAATAGGAGATGAAAGAGCCAGGGGAGAGTTTATGAGGGAAGAAAAAAAAGTGAACCTTTATTTGAGATGGCATCTGTTTAAAACAGGAGGAAAATAAATATAGTCTGTATTGTATTCTGCTCCCTCTCATTGCAAATTCAGGAGTACAAAGAATCTGATCATTGAAAATCCAGTCGGGAAATACAATTTTTTTGCCATTGCTAGCAAGAATATTATGCTACTGTTACCCCATTTCATAGAGGATGAGTTATTTCAGAGTCATTTGTTCCAGAGTGTTAGGCTTTGATTACTTAAGAGCTGTTTGGTCTTTTCTTTTGGGCATTTGCTGGCAAGTGATATGTGAGGATTTGGAAGCAAATCTCTGATAAGTATTCTGTTTATTTATGTGTGTGACTTTTAATTTTGATTTCGATATCAAGAGTCTCTGAATATTCAAATATATTTTTGTGCCTTACTTTCCTACTGGCTGCTAATAGTGCCTTTTATAGAAAATGGTATTTAATTACATACTTTTTTTTTTTTAATTTTTGACGTTTTATTTTTTGAGAGGGAGAGACAGAGCGTGAGCAGGGGAGGGGCAGAGAGAGAGAGAGGGAGACACAGAATCCGAAGCAGGCTCCAGGCTCTGAGCCGTCAGCACAGAGCCCGACACAGGGCTCGAATCCATGAACGTGAGATCGTGACCTGAGCCGAAGTTGGAGGCTCAACTGACTGAGCCACCCAGGCACCCCTAATTATGTATTTTTTTTCCAACTCTCTTTTATAAGTACTTTTGATGAACATAAGCAGTTTTGTCTTTAATGTTCTGATTGTTCTAGAGGGATAGAATTGTAAGATACTTTTATCCATCACGTAATGATACATATATAAAAACTATTTTTATTTGGGAACTATTTAAGTACTGTAGATTTTTAGAATTTCCTGTAGTTTTCTGTTTAGATACTTAAATATGGGGAACCTGTGTATTAATGTGTAAAAAATTTTAATAGTTTAAGGAATGAGGCTTAGAGTTGTAACTTTATGAGGGCAAGTTTATTATTTTTAGATTGAGTAACCATGGAAGTGCTTATTTCCTTCTTGAGGATTAATATACCCCTTTTGTTTTTGAGGAATATGTTTTTTTACTATATCGGGCACTTGGGAATGTCCTAAGAGTCCTGCGTCAGTGTTGTTGGAGGCAGGGGGGTTTGTGTGTGCTTTGTCTGGGCTGGTTGGCTTAGTTGCAGTGAGCCTGGTATTATTGAGGCAAAGGTCAGGAGTTCCATTTAGCTTTAGTCTGAGTGATGGCCAGGGAAGTACACCTCTAGCCAGCTGTCTTGGAAATTCCTCAGTTGTCATTGGTCACAAAGGTGACTGGATTAGGATGGATCTTTATACCACTGAAAGGATATTAGCGGAAACTTAGCATAATGGTTAGTAACTCTGACTCTGGAATTAGACAGATCTGTGTCAAAATTCTTGGTCTGTGACGTTGGGAGAGTCCCTAAACCTCTCCAAGCCTCTATTTCCTCATTATTGAATAGGTTAATATTTGGTTTGGGCATGTCCTACCGTTGTTTTCTTTTTCCAAGTGGGAGTTAGCTGCTTAGACCTGTGGTTCCCTAGTGCTGGACTATGAAGTGTAGTCCGTGAGAGTTCTCACTTGTCTGAAATGAGAATGAGTTAGCTTTTCATAAGACTAGATCTGTTGAATTTAAAAGACAGTATTTTTTCTAACAGTATCTTTTACCATTTCTGATGTAAGCATATTAGTTCTTTTATGAAATAATGCTGGTGGTAATTGACAGTTATTTTCTTTTTAAATGTTCTTGTCAAAATAATAGTTGGCAACTCTATGCATGTCCCCCAGTTTTATTGTTTTTAAGATTATGCGTGTCCCCCCAGATGTTATTGTTTTTAAGATTATGGTTCTGTGAGATTTGAAAATCTTGGCTTAAACAGAACCAGGGAATTGGGGGAGATTACTTATCCAATATATTATACATAGTCATGTTAGGTGTGGGGTACATTCTACCCTTCCATTACCCAATAGGGGCTGTATTTTGATTCTCACCACCGCTGAATTTAATGTTGTGAAGTTTTACATGAAGACCTTCAAGGAGCAGTTCAGATTATTTTCAATTCAGACAGGTTGCTTCAAATTATTTAAAGCTGTATTTCCTAACCAGAGTCTCGAGAGGAAACTGGTAAACTATGGGGGCTGTCTGGGGGTGCTGCTCTAAGACATTACTCTGTTGATTAGCCAACAAGATAACTAACTAGCCTTTGACATAGTGAAGTAGTAGAAATTGGCTTTCCTTTTCACCTCTTCTGCAGGGAAGATCTTTGAAGCTAGAGTACGAAAAGCTTTTTTAATATAGCAAGTAAACCTTGTACAAATATCAGTATTCAAAATGCTTTCTAGAGAAAGAATAGTTCAGCACTTTGCATAATGGGTTATGTAAGTGGAGCCACAGAAGTCCTCCTGGGGACACAAACCAATTATTAGCATAAGCACTATTGAAATTACATTCAGTTGTCTAGATGGGAAGTGTTTTTACTCCCTCGTTCACTTAGCACTGGGGGGCCGAAAACTTAAGGTGCAGAAGCCTAAATGACTGTTAAATTAAGGCTTAACATTGGTTTCCTTTTAGTGTTTTTGGATAGGTAATTTTAAGAATTGCGAGTGCTATAGAAATACTGAATATGTGTTAGAATACCTAAAGGAAAATGTTCAGGTTAAGTTGAAATAGCTTAGGCCCTCTGTCTTTTAATGTTAAAGGAAACTGGAGGTTTGTTGCTTTAGATATTAAGGATGTTATTGTTTTATACAGTTTTGTTGTATATCATTGTTTCTGGTAAGTAAAAGACTCGTATAGCATTCATTTATTTTAAAAATGTTTACATTTTTCCTCGGAAATACTTCTGATGGCAGAAATGAATGGTATGCTCAGAAGTCTGGAGAGGTAGCCCAAAGAGTCCTGCTCTAGGTAGAAAACTTCATGATTCCTATAAAAATTCACATGAATTTCACATTTTGCTATTTTATGTAGATGTAAACAGTGTTTTAAAGCACTGTCGGCTAAAATTGGTGCCCCCCAAAAGGAGCAATATGTTCATCCTGGGGAGTTTCATATCCCTATGACATGGCTTGTTTAGTAGCAACTGTGCTTAACCATTTATTTTTGGCTCATAAAAGAAAATCCTGTGTTTAATGCTTTTTGGTGGGACACGGGATTGTGGGCAATTATTGACACTTTATAGGTTTTTAACAAACATCAAACAGTTTGAATACTACTAAGAAGCTGTAGTTTCATAGAAATAAAATGACTTTAAAAGGAGATTTAATCAATTTTAAGATGTTCTTTTATATTTTAAGATTATTCAATTATCAACATACTTCTAGTGTTACAAAAAATATCGCAGCAGTGTCTAATTGAACTTTCTGTAATGATGGAAATGTTCTAAGTCTGCTATTCAATAGTGACCCTCATATTCCTACCAAGCACTTAAAGTGTGTCTAGTTTTATAGAAGAACTTTCAAATTTTATGTAATTTTAATTAGTTTAATTGCGAATAGCCTCACTTGTGGCTAGTGACTACTGTTAGTGCTGCTTTCAAGGGTTAGGAAGCCCAGGAGAAGGGAGGTTAGAAATCTTTCTGCCACTCCTCAGCTCAGTTATAAGCCAAGATTAGGCACTTGGTAAGTGTTTCTTAAATGAAATAAAATTTTTATTTCAATTTTTTTTTTTTTTTTAATTTGAGAGAGAGAGAGAGAGAGAGAGAGAGAGAGGGAGAGAGAGGGAGGGTGCGAGTGAGTGGGGGAGAAGGGCAAAGGGAGAGGGAAAGAGAATCGTAAGCGGGCTCGGTCCTACAACCTTGGTATTGTGACCTGAGCCAGAATCAGGAGTCTGAGGCTCAACCGACCGAGCCATCGATGAGCCCCCGTTGTTTCAATTTTTAAGACCAAAGTTTGTGAAATAATCTATTATTTTTAGAGAGTGATCACTAGTCTTGATTATTTTCTTCTGTGTTAATTTTTAAATTTTACTTTTATTACAAGAGTATACAGTGTACTGAATGTACAGTTTAAATAATTATACAATTGGGGCGCCTGGGTGGCTCAGTTGGTTGGGCATCCGACTTCAGCTCAGGTCATGATCTGGCAGTCTGTGAGTTTGAGCCCCCGTGAGTTCAAGCCCCACGTTGGGCCCTGTGCTGACAGCTCAGAGCCTGGAGCCTGCTTCTGATTCTGTGTCTCCCTCTCTCTGGCCCTCCCCTGCTCACACTCTGTCTCACTCTCTTAAAAATATATAAAAAATATATAAACATTAAAAATAAATAGATAGATAGATAGATAAACAATGAACTACCATTCATTGGTAGTTCTATTCTATGGAAAAATAGAACGTTGCTAGTATCTTTGGAGTCCCTTTATACTCCTCACCATTTGTGTTCTCTGACATGTGTTCTAAGTCACCACCATCTAAATTTTGTGTTAATCGTTCCCTTTTCCTTTTTATTTTAATGAATTAAAAAAATTCATTTCCCTTTATTCCAGTTTGGAAGTTAAATTTTATGTAGTTTTCCTTTATTTTAGTTTTTCCTTAATCCCAACAAATTAGATATTATTATTGTTTTAAACACTTGCTTTAATTTGCCTCTGTATTTACAAATGTCTTTGCTCATCATTCCCATTTGCATCTCAGACCTCTTGTCTGGGATCTAAGACCATTTTGTCTCTGCCTGAAACATATCCTTTACAGTTTTCTTTAGTGAGGGTCTGTTGTTGGAAAATGTTTCATTTGTTTGAAAATACATCTAAGTCTCATTCCTGAAGATGGGTTTTTCTGAGTATGCATTCTGTGTTAGCAGTTAGCATTCTTTGTTCATATAGCTCTTATTCCATTCTCTTCTGGCTTCTGTTGCTTTGAAAAATCTGTAATCCATCTAATTGCCATTCTTTTACAGATACCTGTTGTTTTATTATAGCTATATTTAGAATATTTAGAATCTGTTTTGCACACCATATTTGGGTATGTCTAGAAGTTGATTTCTTTTTATTTATCATGCTTGGAATTCACCAGGCCATAGAATCTGAGGATTGGTCTCTTGCAAAAATTTTGGAGAACTTTTGGCCATTTTCTCCTCAAATTTTATCTTCTGTATTTTTTTTATCTGGAACTTGTATGGAAGTATACTCAGTCTTCTTACTGTACCCTCTATGCCTCTTAACCTGTCATATTTCATTTTTTATATTTCATATTTTCCATTTCTTTATCTTTCTGTGTTGTGTTCTAGACAGTTAGATCTTTCATCCATTTGGCTAATTCTTGCTTCAGCTGTGTTTAACCAGTTTATTGAATTAAAAAAATGTTTTTCACTTTGTTTTAACTATGATATTTTTATAGTAAAATATACTTACCACTTTAAACTTTTATTTTATTTTCTTAAAGTACTTTTATTTATTTTGAGAGAGACAGCACAAGTTGCAGAGGGGCAGACAGTGAGGGAGAGAGAGAATCCCAAGCAGGCTCCACATTGACGTTGTGGAGCCTGAGCCGGGGCTTGAACTCATGAAACTGTGAGATCATGACCTGAGCTGAAAACAAGCATCAGATGTTTAACCGACTAAGCCACCCAGGTGCTCCTAAACTATTTTAAAGTGTTAGTTCCGTGATGTTAAGTACATTCACTAACACCACTGTCCATCTCCAGACCTTTTTTTATCATCGCAAACTGAAACCTGTGCCCATTAAACAATAATTTCCCATTTCCCTCCCTTTACTAGCCCCTGGCAGGAACTGTTATACTTACTGTTTCTATGAATTTGGCTATTCTAGTACCTCATATAAATGGATCATATAATATTTGTCCATTTGTGTCTGGCTTATTCACTTAACATAATGTCTTCAAGGTTCATCCATGTTGTGTAGTATGTTCATTGAGTTTTAAAAATTTTCACCTACTCTATTTTTTCATTAAGTTCCTTTTTAAGACTGCTTTATCCTTATTATTTTTTGGTAGTCTGCTTTTTCTTGGCCATGTTCTCAAACTTTTATTTTTAAAAAAACCTATTAAATATATTTCTTTTATATTTGTCTGATAATTTCTATATCTGAAATCTTTGTATATGATTCTGCTGTTTGTTTTGGTGTATTAATTTTACAGAGTGATTTTTAATACTACTTTAAAATCGTAGGTTAGGGGCGCCTGGGTGGCTCAGTTGGTTATGTCCGACTCCAGCTCAGGTCGTGATCTTGTGGTTTGTGGGTTTGTGCCCCTCGATGGGCTCTGTGCTGACAGCTCGGAGCCTGGAACCTGCTTTGGATTCTGTGTTTCTGGCTCTCTCTGTCCCTCCCCCACTCATGCTCTGTCTCTCTCTGTCTCTCAAAAATAAATAAACATTAAAAAGTAAGATAAAATAAATAAAATTGTGTAGTTTAGAGCTTATAAGTAAACCCCTGGTGGTTAGTATCTTGTTTTCTTAAATTTTGGTCAAAATGTTGTTTGGTTTATTTATGGTGTAGTTACTTTTTTTCCTTTGCAACTAATAAGCAACCTGCAGGGAGGTATCCTAGTGTTTTATTTTTTCTTAATGAAAAACTAAGTACAGTAATATAACTTATCTTTGTATAGTGCTTTCTAGTTTGCCAAGAATTTTTATATTTTATGATTTTATTTTATATTTCTGGAAACTAAGACAGACATAGCTAATAAGAGGTAGCATTGGAATTTATACCCTGGTTTACTTAATATTCTTTTTACTAGCTACACTTGCTTTTTAAGTTATTAGATAGACTGTAAACTTAGGGCATGGTCTGTGTGTGTCTTGTACACTGTTACACTGTCAGTACCTTGAACTTTTGAATGAATAAATAACGTAGACATGAGTTGCTCTCTGACGAGGGTCTTATAAGGTAGTATTGTTATAATCATGTTCTTATGTAGTTTATGTTTATATATGCATATAGATAGATATAATGTATAATTACCATATAATTATATACATGTGATTGTTGAGAGCTTAGAGCTTGTGTGGGAGAGGTTTTTGATGCTTTGCATAACTCCAGCTAAGATTTTCAGATCAAAAAGTTGATGGATTTGCGTATAGCAAAGATTTGGTTTACTTGAAAATACTAGATGTTGAAGGGGTGTGTGGGTGGCTCAGTCAGTTAAGTGTCCAACTGTAGATGTCGGCTCAGGTCATGATCTCACAGTTGGTGAGTTCAAGCCCACAGCACAGAGCCTGTTTGAGATTCTCTCCCTCTCTCTCTCTGCCCCTCCGCTGTGCGTGCGCGCTCTCTCTCTCTCTCTCTCTCTCTCAAAATAAATAAATAAATAAAATATTAGGAAAAAAACATTAGGTGGTGAAGGTTGGTGAGACAGATTTCTTACACTAGTTCAGTTCTTTTTCTAGTTGTTAAACAATTCTTTAAGATTTGGTCATCAGAGGAAATGACTCAAGGTTTTCCTAAGGTCACTTTTTGCATTGATAAACTAAGATGTCATGTTGGTTAAGGTAATCTTTTGACCTGGTGAATTGGTAGAATCTGGGTCCTTTTTTCGCTTACTTCCTACCTTCTATCTCCCATTCTCAGTTAAAGCTGGAAGGACTTAGGAATTATTGAATCTTGGCTAAAACATGAATTCATTCAATGAATGACTGAGTCAGTAAATAGTTATTGGGAGACTAGTAGGTATCAAGAGCCATGCTTGGCATTGAGGTTAAAATGGAGAATCAAGGTGGATGTGATTGCTATCATGTAGCACAATTTAGAGGTCATGAACTATTATATCCTTTGTCTGTGTTAGTCACTTAATATATTTAAATTGAATATATGTAAGAAAATCTTATTTATATCTGTTGAAACTTTTCTGGCAAGGGAGAAAATTCTGAGGACTGTTGCTTAATGGAATATGTAAGTATAGGGTTTGAGATTCAGAACTATTCACTTAAGCATATTCTGAAAATTGACTGATACTTTCATTTAAATTGAAGCCTTTTATTAAAGCCTGACTTAAGTAAGTTATGGTTCAATCTAAAGTCTGCTATTTGCCTCATGTGGTTTTGTGAATAGTTAGTAGGCAGTAGTGTCTTGAAAGATATATATTTCATGGCTCATTTTACATTACTTTATCTCCCACCCCCTCAAAAAAAAAAAGTGCCTAATATATATGTAAGTAGGCATAGGCATTAAAAAAAAAAAAAAAACTTTTATTATGAGGTAGAGACTCATAGGAAGTTGCAAAAATAGTCGTGTCCTATATACTCTTACCTCAGTTTCCCCAATGGTGACGTTTTATATAGCTGTCGTACATATGAAAATCGGAAAGTTGATATTGGTACATTACTGTTAACTACACTACAGACCATGTACAGATTTCATCATTTTTTAAACCTTGCATCTCTGTGTGTGTATGTGTGTAGTTCTGTACAGTTTTATCCCATGTATAGTTTTGTGTAACCACTACCATGATCAAAATTCAGAACTGTTCCATCACCACAGAACTCCCGTGTTACCTGTATATATTCACAACCCCACCCAACACTAGTTTTACCATTATGAGAATTTTGTGTGAATGAAATAATATAGTATGTAGCCTTTTGAGATGTATATTTTAAAACTCTAATTTGTTTTAATTCCAGAAGTAAAATAACATTTCAGAAAGGTTAGACAGTGGAAAAAACATAATTTGAAACCACCTTCTCATACTTATCATTTTGGAGTTTTTTACAGCCTTTTTCATATGATGTTTTATATCATATTTTTAGCAAATGCTCAACTTTGCTTTTTTTAACTTAATATTACATTAAATATTTTCTGTTACCATCATACTTAATTTTTACTATTATAGGAAATGTTGCAGAAAACACCTTTGAGCATATAGATTTCATCATATTTTTAGTTATTTCCTTAGGGCAGATCCCAAATGTGTGATATTAAGACAAAGGATATGAAGGTTTATTAGTCTTGAAACATTTGGTCAAATTGTTCCCCAAGAGGATAGTATTACATAGTATTACTAGTACTGTTTCACTGTATCCTTGTTAGATTGGATATTAGTGTTACTCCCCCCCCCAACCCCGACTTAATAAGGTGAAAAAGGTACTTCACTGTTCTAATTTTAGAGTGCATTTCTTTATGTAACATTTTTTTCTTTGAAGAGGAAAATTGATTGTAGTGTCAGAATGACATGAACTTTTAAAAATGTGATTTTGCTTTTAAGTAATTTAGAAAAGCATTTTAACGTCTCTGTTAGTGTTCAGCAGTTCTGAGCAGGAGGTTGAATCACCAGATCCTTCTTCTTTACATTACCTGTACCTCCTTAGTTTGCAGGTGTTACCTGCAATGCCAGTTTCTGCATTGCTTCTCTCTGGTCTCTACCGTTCCCTCTTAGTTACTATCCTCAGTCTGGATTCTTGACCTTTTCCCCTGTTCCTCATCAGAGAGTGGCTGCTCCCTCAACTGGTACCACACCAGCACCTCATTCATTTCTCCCATGTTCTTGTCAGCTTCAAGTGCAAGGTCATGCTGCTATGTTAATGCATTACTGTGATGTTATCCTTATGGCTAAGTATAATCCTGGGACACTCTGGTGGCCACCACAGAAGTTATATGGCTAATAATGTATGGAGTGTATATAAGGTACATGAACACAAAAGTAACAGAATACAAGGAAATTGTAAACCTTTTACTTTTCTGTATGTTTTGGAAGATAGCAGTATTCTTAGAATAATAGGCCATCAGGATAATAATAAAACCCTTAAAACAAAAGTTTTTAGTTGAATGTTACTAAGTGCTGTGCACTCTGCAAGCAGTTTATTTAGACTTCACAATTTTCCCATAAATTATGGGGGTATCTAGATAGGAAGATCACATACGTGATATGGAATAGGTAATTGAAAAAGTTGGTTAGCAAACTGATACACTGTTTATAATTTTAACTCAAATATACACTATATTCCTTCACCATTTTTTGACCTCTACAGTGTCAGTGTTTTTCTTTATGGGTAGATCCTTTGATTAAAATTCTGGATTGTCAGGGCACCTGGGTGGCTCAGTCAGTAAGTGTCCGACTTTTGCTCAGATCATGATATCGCAGTTCTTGAGGTTAACCCCATGTCAGTCTCTGCACTGACAGCTCAGAGCCTGGAGCCTACTGCAGATTCTGTGTCTCCCTCTGTCTCTCTCTGCCCCTCCCCTGCTTGCATTCTGTCTGTCTGTCTCTCTCAAAAATAAACATTAAAAAAAAAAAAGAATTCTAGATTGTCTTTTTAACATAATCCACACCTAGGAGGCATAATCTATTAGATATCATAACAGTATCCATTTCCTATAGAAGAGAGAATTTAAAGCACTTTCTGTGGTTTTATGCTTTTTTTCCTTATTCTTTTAAAGCTGTTTTATATACACGTAATTCCATAATAACTTTTAAGAAAACAATTAGCCTTTGCCCCACCCCTTTTGCACTCATAATCTGTCAGAAACAGCCGGCTCTTGTTAAGCGTCCAGCTCATTTGTTGAGAGCAGAAGGGTGGGGGCATGCCAAGAAAGTGGTCTACTTGGAAGAATCTACCAGGTGCAAGTGGTCAGCCTGTGGTGGGCATCAGGGAGTGGTTTATAGAGGGCTTGGAGGGCTTTATTTCTGTAAATTATGATAAGGTAAAGGCCTATTGAAAGAGTTTCTCCTGAATGAGCATTCTTTTTTTTTTTTTTAATTTTTTTTATTATTATTTTTTAATGTTTTTATTTATTTTTGAGACAGAGAGAGACAGAGCATGAGCAGGGGAGGGGCAGAGAGAGAGAGAGGGAGACACAGAAACCGAAGCAGGCTCCAGGGTCTGAACTGTCAACACAGAGCCCGACGCAGGGCTTGAACTCATGGACTGTGAGATCATGACCTGAGCTGAAGTCGGACGCTTAACCGACTGAGCCACCCAGGCGCCCCCTGATTAGCATTCTTATTTCCATATTATAGATGAGAAAGCTGAGGCCTCAGAGAGTTGAGTAACATTCCCAAGGTCAGGCAAATAATAAGTGGTAGAGCCCAGGACTTGTACCTGGAGTCTGTATAGATTCAAATATAGAGTGTCCTCTTAATTGTGCAGGCGCTAGATGCCTTGCAGGTCATCTGGTTTACCCAGTTCAATGAGTACTCTTGGGTGGTCTTCAGGTCATGCTTGGGGGTCATGGTTTTACAATTATTCTACTTCTTGGGTCCTAGTTTCACGTTGCACTTTAGTATTTCTTTTGTACTATGTAAAAAACGAGAGTGCATTCCCAGGTGAAAATTAGGCTTATAATATTTGTTTTATTTGATATATACATCCTGATATTGGATGTGTATATTTGAGAAATATGGCTAAGATCTTGTGTTGTAACAGCTGAGGTAATCTTGAAATTAAACACTGTAAAAGGGAAAAGTGGAGTAGAGAACACAGACATAAACTTTTCTCTCCCTTCTGTTAAATTTCCTTCATAATTTGGGATCTGATCAGTCATCTTTATCCATGTCATTACTTGTTATTTCATGAAATATCAGTTGAGCTATTAGGATTTAAAGAAGAAGATATTTTCTTGTAATTCATGGATGTCTTTCTGTCCTCGCCAAGAACACATAAGCCTTTTGCTGATAAATGTTTGTCAATATTTAGAGTCTGATATGTATTTTTAGTTTGCATTTTGCTTTTCTAGAACAGAAAAAAAAAACATCAAACAAACCTTAAAATACCCTTATTTCCATTAGTTTTCAGATGTTAGAGTCCAAAAAAGTTTTCCCACAAAGTAAAATGCATGTATTACAAAATAATTCATTGGGTTTTCTATTTTTATTACTGAAGACTATAACTACAAGCAGGGCTTCTGATCATTATGAGATAATTGGTGTTACCACATTGAGTTTTAATTCCAGCATTACAAATAGAAATTTTTTTTTTTTTTCAGTTAGCATAGAGAGCTGTATTTCAGGAAGTATATGAGACTATTAGGCAATTTTTAAACCTTGAAAATAACTTAAGGAGGTCTCAGTTTTACTTTAGGTGGTCCTTGACTCAAGATAGGAAACCATTGACATGAATTTAAATATGTATTTGTTTAGTTGTTGATCCCTGAGTTTGATATGATTATAATTAATATTATGATTAGCAGTACTCTTTGAGTGTATATCAAATACCTCAGACACTCGAGCCATAATAAATGTAAAATAATTTAGAATAAAAGTGAACATTGTCAGTTGGTAATATTCTTGTCCATTTTGTAAATGTCAAGATATATTTAAACTCTGCATAATAATGATGAGGCACTTTTTACTATCCGTTTCCTTCCTTTCTTTCTTTCTTTCTTTCTTTCTTTCTTTCTTTCTTTCTTTCTTTCTTTCTTTCTTTCTTTCTTTCTTTCTTTCTTTCTTTCCTTCAATGTTTATTTATCTTGAGAGAGAGGGAGAGAGAGAGAGAATCCCAAGCAGGCTCCACACTGCCGGTGCAGAGCCCAACGCAGGGCTTGATCTCATGAAGCATGAGATCATGACCTGAGCCAAAATTGAGAGTCAGATGCTCAGCTGACTGAGCCACCCAGGCAGCCCTACTTCCTGTTTTTTTAAGTATATCTTTATTTCATGAGTTAGTTTGTTGTTTGAATATTTGAACCTGGTAAAGGAATGTATAGATTATTTTTGATATGCTAGCTAGCATCTTTCATTTACTAGATATAGTCTAGACCTCATTAGGCTAATTGGTTATGACAACAAGCCTTTGTGCTATTTAGTTTGATTTTTTGTTTTGTTTTAAACAGATCATGAAGTCTAAATTTGGAATGGTACATAGCAATATAGCTGTGTGCTTAAATGGAAGTCAGTGTTGTTAACAAGAGACCCCATAAAAGGATTTTTTTTTTTTAATTTTTTTTTTTCAACGTTTTTAATTTTTATTTTTGGGACAGAGAGAGACAGAGCATGAACGGGGGAGGGGCAGAGAGAGAGGGAGACACAGAATCGGAAACAGGCTCCGAGCCATCAGCCCAGAGCCTGACGCGGGGCTCGAACTCACGGACCGCGAGATCGTGACCTGGCTGAAGTCGGAAGCTTAACCGACTGCGCCACCCAGGCGCCCCAAAAGGATTTTTTATTTTACAAAAAATAAATATGATCCTCTTTCTAAATATTACCATGTTATATACTCCACTCCCCTTTCAAGATTTTTTTTCTAGTTTTCTGGTTTTATAATCGAACGGTCAGATTATAATAAACTTTTGAAGCAGAGGAAGAAGAGGGGATCAGATTAGTATTAGCTGCTGTTGTGTTAATTGTTCTTTTCATCTAGTAGCAAAAATCATATTAAGGAACAACATTTAAAAATTAGCTTGAGAAAGAGTTTGAACTGTTTCTTTCAATTTCTTGAGTTTTAATTACTGAGGGACTGCTGTGTTCAATGTTACTTGGAATTTAAGAGATAAAGAGAAAAATTCCATTAAAAACGATATCTTAAAAGTTTGTTATTTTGGCACTTGAAACTTACTGCACCACGACTTTGTCTTTGTCTTCCCCTTCCCCCCCCTTCCCTGTTTTTTAACTGCCTTTTGGATTCAAATGATTTTGGCATTTCTTAGATTCTTCACTAAATACTTCTGGTGATATAGCCATTTGAGATCTAGACCTTAACCAGGAATTCCAGCCAGTTTTTTTTTTTCCTTTTGATGACACACAGTGCTGACAAAATTATATTACATCCAGTTTTATTTCTGTAATCAAGGTTGCTTTTGGGTGAGATAAATTCCTCATCTATTTCATCACCTATTGTACTTTGTTTTGACTGGTGCAAAGTTGCCATAGTGGTGCATCTTCTCACCAAGGAGGAAATGAGTACGTTGGTTATTGGGTAACTTCTAGCAGCATAGATTCTTAGTTAACACTGCCTACAGATGAGGAGGTAGAACTATTTATGTGTCAGAGGATCAGGGAGAATTGTCTAAATTCCTTAATGAATTTGAAGTTCTTAATTTTTAACAAAAGGGCAATATGTGTACAGATCCAAAATTTAAAGGTTACAAAAGGGTTTATTGTAAAAAGCAAGTCTTCTACCTCCCTGTCTACCAGGTTCCTTCCCCTGAGGCAATTGCTGTTTGTAGCAAGTTTTCTACATTTACAACCATATTCACTCTTTATTAGCTGCATAATATCCATTGTATTGAATATACTATAAATTCCCTTTTTGGTGGACATTAAGCTTGTTTTCTATCTTTTAATTAAAAAAACTTTTTAAAATTTATTTTTGAGATAAAGACAGAGCACTAGTGGGGGAGGGGCAGAGAGAAAGGGAGACACAGAATCTGAAGCAGGCTCCAAGCTCTGAGCTGTCAGCACAGCTGGGTGGGGCCCAAACCCCTGAACCATGAGATCATGACCTAAGCCGAAGCCAGATGCTTCACCAACTGAGCCACCCAGGCGCCCCTGTAATTTTTTTTTTTTTAAGAGTTTATTTATTTATTTTGAGAGAGAGAGAGAGAGCATGCAAGCGGGGGGGGGGGGGGGGGAGAGAAAGAGTGAGAGAGAATGAATTCCAAACAGGCTCCACACTGTCAGTGCAGAGCCCCATGGGGAGCTCAAACTCATGAACCTTGAGATCATGACCTGAGCTGAAATCAAGAGTAGGATGCTTAACCAACCGAGCTACCCATCTTTTCTTTTATAAATAATGTGGTAGTTGAGTATTGTATGCATATTTCACTCCTTTGCAAATATATCCGTACTTTAAGTTTTAGACGTGGAATTTCTTTGCCGGTACTATATGTGTGTGTGTGTATGCATTATATATATGCATATATGCATTACACTTTTTTTAAATGTTGGGGCGCCATGGTGGCTCAGTTGGTTAAGTGTTCCATCTTGGCTTTGGCTCAAGTCATGATCTCGTGGTTTCATGAGTTCAAGCCTTGAGTTGGGCCCTACACTGGCAGCATGGAGCTTGCTTGGGATTCTCTCTCTCCCTCTCTGTCCTCTCCCACTCATGCTGTCTCTGTCTCTCTCAAAGTAGATAAACTTAAAAAATGTTTTTTGTAAAAAAAAGTTATTTTTAAATGGTTATTTATCTTCAGAGAAAAGGCGGGGAGGGACAGAGAGAGAGAGAGAAGAGAAAGGCTCCGTGCTGTCGGCATGGCTCCATTTCAGGAACTGTGAGATTATGACCTGCAGTGAAATCAAGAGTTGGACACCCAGCTAACTGAGCCACCCACGTGTCCCCAAGATTTTTGATAAATACTGCAAAATTGTTCTTGGTGTATTCCTTTCTGAAGTTATAATATTAGTTTTATAAGGCAATGTTTGTAGAAGTATGATCACTGATTGGTTATATGCTATTTATAACTAGATTTATTTTCCTTATTTTTATTAATTGGGTGATTGCAAACTGATTTCTCGCATTGCACAAACTGCTGACGACATTCACTTGTTTACTTTGCCAAAATGTATTGTTTTAATTACTAGCAGTCTTTGTAATTTTACTCTTTTAACGTAGGTAGCCTCTATCTTGTAAATGAATTGTCTAAAAAGGGTTTTGGCTAGGGGATGGGTGAGTTTAAAAAAAAAAAAAAAGGAATTTGGAATTGGAAGCCTATTTTTCCAATAAGTCGCATAAAAATGGTGTTTTGCTTACTAGGTCAAGCCATACAAAAATGATAACCTATTATATCGCAATATATTTGAAACACTTCAATAATACTGGTGGAAATTCATTCATTCTGCTGCATCCCTATCTTAATGGAGCTATGTTGTGATTACCATTACTTGGAACTGGAGAGTTAGGGTGATACCTTAAGAGCAGAATGCCTGGAGGGGGTAGTGAATGAGTTGGAGGTAAAAGAGGGAGATACTACAGTAGAATGAACTTCAAGTTGGTAGCAGCAACAAATGGAAAGTCCTTTCATTTGTTGCTACCTGGCTGTGCTGGGACCTGGTGAGGGAGGGAGCTGGGAAGAGGAAAAGATAGGATTTTCCTTCCTTTTCCTTCTTAGTAACTTTCCTTTTACTAGTACCATTCAGGAGGTCCTGATACCTGGAATTCAGGTAAGTTGAGATGAATTGAGACTTGATGGAGGTGATGGAGGGGGATGAAGAGTGAAAATGTCTGTGATTGTCAGAAGGTTTATAGAGTCTGAGAATAGGAAAGTGGAATAGAAAAGATTTCTAGTGATAAGACAAAGAACCATCTGTAAAGCATTTATAGTTTTTGTTTTTTTTTAAATCTTTTATATTTTTTTGGAGGCAAGTGAGTGGGCAATGTTGAAGGCATTTTAAGCATTGTTCTGGGGGAGAGGACAGTCAGTGACATCTTGGTTATGTGTGGATTTCTTTAAGGGTACTCCAACCATTCTTCCCTGAAGAGAAAGTGTACACAAAGGCTCTGACTTAAAGAGAGTGTTCTATTATATCCCAGTTGGTTTAAAGGTATCTGGGCTGGTCTAACTTGAAGTGTAGCAATAATTCTCTTTCTATTTGGTTCCATGGTGGAGCAAAACAGTTGACTATACAGCCGTTGTCCTTCAGACATGTCTAAATTTCTCAGTCTATTTATGAGCATCAACAAACACTTTGTGCATACTTCTGCCATGGGTTGAATACGTCTATTTTCCTTTAATTTAGCTTAAAACTAGTAATGGAATTCCTGAGGTTTTGAGAGGAATAGTGTTGGCAAGCTTAGTTTTGAAACTAAAGGCAAATTAAGATACCAAGCAAAACAGGAGACTATTACTTTAGAAAGGGATCTTAAAACTCTGCTGACATTTGCAAACCCAGTGTCTTATATTTATATAAGCTTTAGATAGGAACTGCTATTTTTCTAAAATTGTTGGTTTAAAAATAATTGTTACATTTGTGCATTTTAAAACTTGCTTCTAACACACTTTGGGTATGCTGGAGCTCAGCCTTTTTAGCAAAGTACTCAGACATTCGGGCATCAGCCCTTTTGGTCTTACTCTGTCTCAGACCATTTAGGATAATTAAGATGGATTGTGGATGTTAGGAATTTGATAAGCTTCCATTAAAATCTAATGTGGTTTAAAAAAACTGCTTAAAGTCGCCTTTGAATATGTTTAAATATGCTACCATCATATGAATTATGAAATTTAGCCGAGTATTGCTAAAAGGACAAATGATGGCACTTGTCATTTTGATGTTTGTTCTTTAAGTGTACCATTTCATTGCCTTTGGAAGATATTAGCTGCATGTACTCTGAAGGATTATACTAATTAAAAATAGGCCTTTCCCTGATTAAATCTATTTAATTCTAAGTTTTGTGTGCATGCAATTAATATTCATTTGTGGCCTTAGCATTTATGCAAATTTTACCCATCATCCCATGAGCTTTTTTTGAGTGCCTATTCCATGAAACGTATCTGTATATTTTGTTTTGTTAGGTATTTCTTACTATTTTGAAATTCCTGCAGTACAAGAATTACGTTTTCTTATATTCTTTGGTAGTTCCCCCAATGCAGTGCAATGAATGCCTTGTTGTGGGTAGATACTTAGAACTTATTTGCCTATTTGTCCATTTAACAGATATTTACCCAAAGTTTACTTTGTTCTAGAGGCTGAGGATGCAAAGTTAAGGACTCTGCCTTTAAAGTCTCTAAGTTGCTTAGACTTTGATAGGAGATTGAGAAAACAAATCAATTACGGTACCATGTGTCTTTCATAACTTTGGAATTATCTTTGAGAGTGCCAGAGCTCTGCTTCTGATAGAGGTTTTTGTACTCTCTCTCTGAAGAATGGAAGCTAACATTTTTAGGTGTCTAACAGGTTCTGTGTCAGTTTATCCTCCCAAATCCTTTGGCATAAACCTGATGTCCATTTTAAACATGAGGAAACTGTCTTAGAGAGGTTATATAATTTGCTGAAGGTCACTTAGCTAATAAGTTGTAGAGTTGGGATTCTAACAGGGTTCTTTCATTTACACCAAGGTTTCTTTTTTTTTTTTAATTTTTTTTTAATGTTTATTTATTTTTGAGACAGAGAGAGACAGAGCATGAACAGGGGAGGGGCAGAGAGAGAGGGAGACACAGAATCGGAAGCAGGCTCCAGGCTCTGAGCCATCAGCCCAGAGCCCGACGCGGGGCTCGAACTCATGGACCGCGAGATCATGACCTGAGCTGAAGTCGGACGCTTAACCGACTGAGCCACCCAGGCACCCCTACACCAAGATTTCTTAACTCTAGCACTATTGACATTTAGGGCAGTAGTTTTTTGTTGTGAAGGATTGTCCTGTGCATTAAGGATGTTCAGCAGTATCCCTGGCTCTACCTGGGCCACTACTAGGGTAGAACAAGGAGGCAGGCACCTAAGGCACAAAATTTAAGGAGTCAATCAATCTCAGGATTTTCAAAGTTCTTACCTGGCATTTAATTCTTACATCTGAGAAAGTTCTCCCACGCTTTGGCTTCTAGGTTTTGATTTAATATTCTCTGGAAATGATATAAGAACTGAATCCCCTAGGCATTTAGATGTTCCTTGGGAGTTGGAGAACAGTATGAGCAGGAGCTTTTTGCAACTTTATCTCTCAGCCCAGAAGGCATGCTGTTGGGCAAAAGGGACTAATAAGAAAAGCGCTAAGTAAATACCTTCTAAATATTCCAGAGTTTAGAACCGTTAGGTGATATGTTACAGAACAAAGATACCAGTTGCTTCAAACTAATGGAGACTTAGAGCAAAACCTATACATTGAATATATTCAGCTTAATTTATTTTGTGCCTGGTGACCTAGCATTTTCCTGCTAGTATTGATTTTATAACATTAGAAATTCCATTAATTATTTTCTCATATCTCTCCTTCAGTGTAAGTATATCCTCGTTGTATGGATAAATCCATTAATACCTTTTGACTGGACTGTAGTTTGCATGCTGAACTCAATCTGTATTGTTGGCGTAGTTCTCGAAAATGGAGTCGTTCAAAAATTGAGTATATAATAAAACCTTGAATTTTAGGGATATTGAGAAAATGGTGCCTGCAGAATTATGAATAGCGTGCCAGATTTGGGGTCTTAAATAGTTTCAACTTACATTTAACTTTCTGATAAAGCATTAATATTTGACTTGTGATAATACCCTTTTTCTCTTTTATATTGATAGGACTGGGGTTAGATTATAGTAATCCCTGAAAAGCTACTAGAGTAGGTAACTCTTGTTATAGGCAATAGAGAGCCATTAAAAGTTGTTGAACAGAAGAGTAATTTAGTAAACGTAACTTTTCAGGAGTATTATTCTCACAACCATATGTATGATGTATTGGGCAGCAGCCTTCACAAAGGTCAGGTTAGAGGCCGGGCAAGAGGACATAATGAGAGTCTGAACTAGGATGCTTGAATAGGAATGGGTAAATAAGTCTGGATGAGAACATTTTTTGGAATGTTTTTTTTTCTTGATCATAAAAATATAGTAAATGTATAAATACAGAAAAATAAGAAGAAGGTGTTACTTACTTTTATTTCTATCATTTAGAAATACAACCACTTTTAATATTCTCAGGCATCCCTTTTTAGTTCTGTCTCATCTTACATCCTCCTGTGTGCCTCTCCACACCAAATTTTGGAGAAAGAGCCCAGAAGGCCAGATTCTCTTCTCATAGGTTATGAAGTTTTTAAAGAACTGACTTTCTAAGATGACATGATTTTATTTCATATGCAGCAGGAACCCAACAGGTGTTTGTGGAATGAAGTGGCAACTGCTGGAATTCAGTGAATAGACAAAGTTAATGCCTAGGTTTTGAGATTGTATGACTAATGGTAAAGGGGAATTTGGCTAGCTTTTGATGGTGAAGTTGGAAGTGGTATTGGTAGTGATAGAGTGATCCAGAAGAGAATGGGTTTTATTTGGAGGTATTGAATTAGATGTGCTGGTACAATATCTTAAGTTGAAATCTGGAGCTTAGCTGAGTATTTGAGGTGATCACAGTGAGAAAATGTAGAGAAAGAATTGACTTTAGAAATAGCCACATTTCTGGTCAGAACAGTGTTTCTGACACATCAGTTTTTTGAGGACCACTTGAAAATACAGTTATTTCCTTACTTGTTCTTTAAATGACTCTCTTACTTAAGTACATTTATTTTAAAGGGAAACCTTACATTGGTAGTAAAAATGGCAAATGAATATCACTTGCTTTAAGTAATTAGCAATGCAAAAATGAAAGTGATGATGCCAAAATTGATGGTATTAAATTTTAGCTAGATATTGTTGCCTGTTAAATCCTCTGAGTTTAAGTCTACTCAGTGTAAAAAAAAAACCAAATGAAATGAAAAAACAGTAAGACTTTGTAATTAGACGGCCCGAGGGTTTGACAAGCTAATAACTTTCTCATGAAGTGATTCATTATTATATATGTGCCACGTACTGTGGTATATATCCCATGCTTTGGGAAACGCCGAGGTGTGGCACAGGAAGAGGAATCTGCTGTGGAAATACAGGCAGCTAGTGGTCAGACAAATGAGAACCAGGAGAGAGCGATGATGTCCTGTAAGTCTTTGAGAGTTTCAAAAAGGTATGTGTGATGCTGTCGAAAAATCAAGGAAAGGTTTTTGATAACTTACATATCAAGATGCGGTGTTGTCTGTTTAATGCACACCAAGAAGTTTCTGCATTCTGATGATTCTCATATATCTGGATTCAGCCACTTCTCATTGGCAAACACGTAGAGTTTGATAAAATACTTTCTTGGTGTGCTAGCAAGTTATATCTGGGGTATAAATAGTAAACGAACATGTGGAGAAGATACAAGACAATCGTTAGGAAAATCCATTCCTGGCTTTGAAATGAGTAACTGTTAGAACATTACTTTGGTCGCGTTCTTATTCTTGGGACAGAGATTTTTAGCAGACTAGTTACGTCTGTAGTAATGATTCAGTAAATGAAATCTGTAGGCCCAGATATAAACATGAATTAGGCTGCCATATATACACACAAACACATGACACATATACATGTATACACGTGCGTGCTTATAATTACTGTTCCTCTAGAGAAGAATTCCCCTTCCCCCTTTTTAGATCCTATTTTGAGAAAATTTGATTGTATATCTTCATAGGGATAGGGAAAATTTTGTAAAATAGTTCTTATGTAGAGTTTTTGTCTCTGAGTCATATTCCAGGGTATGAACCAACACTGGTCACGGATATGAAGTTCTTTTTACTTTTGGGGGGTCAGTGAAACTAGTGTATTAACTCTTCACTTTTATTTTTGTTATCCTTAAAATGAAAGTTTGTCCTTGAACTCTGAACATATTTTAGAAGTTCTTTGAATTTATAATAATAAAATCATTCTGTGAATTACCTATGATAGTACTTTGTTCTCTGCATTATAAAATTTATTTTAAAGAATATCTAAGTAGACCATGTGCTTTCCATACTTAATTTCAAGCCGAATTTGGTGGTTCTGATTTAAGATTAACCATTTTAAATTAAAAAAAAGGCTTATTTAGGAATTTCAGTACTTAAGAAAACTCATTAAATTAATACATGTGATGATACAGCCTCAGTCCCTTGCCCTCTTTTAAGGAATGAGATGAAATAGTAGTAGACAAAACACATAGCAGTAGTTGCCAGGCCACAAAACCCTGTAACATACCTGAAGTATAGTACCGCATCACCTGACCACCAGTGTAACAGTGATTCTGTGGGGCAAAAAGACACTCATGACTCCCAAGCAGCCAACCAAGAAATCATTTTTTGGAATGTACTGTGTTTAAGTTGGGAACTGCTGTAGAAGTAATTGGTTCTGGCAGAAAAGAAATGTGTTAAAAGAGAACCGGGTATCTCTTTTGCCATTATATGCTCTTTGAAAGTGCCAGAGTCTGTAGTCTGTATCTAGTGGAAGCGTAATTACTAAGATACTTCTTTTGTATTGTATGAGGGCTTTTAAACTTATTTTAAATTTATTTTGAGCAGCATTCGATTGATTACAACAAAGAAACCAGATGGAAATGTGATCCACTCTGTAGAAATATACTGCTTACCTGGAGATTTTTCTGGCTCTGAGCTTCTTCAAGCCTATCAGGATTCTTCAACTTTGGCTCTCCAGAGTGTGGGGTAGTTGTGTCAGAAGAGGCAAGGATTTGAATTGGCCCCATCAACTGAAAGTAAATTCCTCAGCAGTTTTATGTTGGGATTTCATGATCACATTGTTTACTAAAATGCCATTCTATTATTGTTGATATATTTACCAGGCTACAAACATTCTTTAATGGATTATATCGGTTTAGGCGTCTATGAAAGCATATGGGAAACAACTATGTATAAACATATATCCTTTGTATCAAAGGGAAATTATTTGTTAAGATGGACTTTGCTGGGTGCTCTGTATCCAGTTGGTAATGTAGTTATTTCAGTTTCTTCTTCTAAGAAACCTCATGTAACAATTTACTGTCAATTTGGGTTGTGGACTATTCATTCAGGAAATACTTACTGCCTGCCTATGTGCCAGGCGTTTTTTAAGGTACTGGGTACATACCAGAGAATAAGACATACCCCTGTTCTGATGGAGCTTTCATTCCAGTGAATAAAACAAACAGCAAACAAATTGATATAAATAGTCTGGTACTGATAAATATGAAGGAAATGAAAAGCAGGGCAGTTTCCAGTTTCCAAGCATGTTTGGCATTATGGTGACCCTCTTTAGATTTCAGGCAAATTTATGTTCTGTCAGGTCTTCCTGCTGTGGTGCTGCTATTGGTAAAAGGAAACCTGCTGCAGTAGCAGCCTATACCCTTTTCCTCCCAGGAGCCCCTATATTAGTTTTCTATTGCTGTGTAACAAATTACCACAAACTCTGCTTAAAACAACACTCATTTATTAACTCACGGTTCTGTATGTCAGGAGTCTGGGTACAGTGTGGCTGGATTGTCTACTGAGGGTATCACAAAGCTGAAATCAGGTTGTCATCTGGGCTGAGTTCTTGTCTGGAGGATCTTCCAAAGCTCAGATTGTTGGCAGAACTCATTTCTTCGCAGTTGGGGGACTGAGATCCCATTTCCTTGCTGGTTGTTAAGTAGGAGCCACACTTAGCTCATAGATACTGCCGTTACATTCTTTGCCACATGGCCCTTTGCATCTTCAAAGCCAGCTATGGAGAATATCCCTCATGTCTAGTCTGTCTCACCCTCCAATCTCCCTGGTTTCTCTGCCTTATTTCTACACCTAGTTTTAAAGGACTTCTGTGGCTAGCTCAGGCCTACCTGGATAATCACTTTTTCTTAAAGTCCGCTTTTTAAAAGTTAACCTAATCATGGGACTGAAATCCCATCATATACACAGTCCCATGGATTATGCAGGGTATATACACTGGGAAGCAGAAATCTTGGATCTTACAATTCTGCTTGCCACAGACAGTCCCCATTGCATGGCTGCCAGTAAGTGTTGCCGTTGCCTCTACTGTGTGTAAAGAGGAGCATCAACGGCCTTCCTCAGTACATTTATTAGATATCATGAGCCTCTGCAGTGATGGTAATGGATTTCCATTTGGGTTCCTAAGAGGAGTTTGGGCAGAAGTAATTAGTAGGAAGTGGCCAAAGTGGTGGAGCAGTGTTTCTCCATTTTCCTCTTGAGTGCTAGGAATGAGATAGGGAATGGTGGTTCAGGGGAGGAAGCAGAGTGAAAGGATAGGTTCTCAATTCCTCCTTCACCCCCGGGGCTCAGAATTTAGCTATTTTATAGAAATAAGATCGCCAAGGGTTTTTTGCCTCCCCCCCCCCCCGCCATGAAAATAGTATTAAAAGTTTTTACTAATTTTTTAAGATACAGAGCTTCTAAAGGAATTTAAAGCGTAGATCTGGGGAACTGAAATGAGAGTTTATTTAGGAGACTGAAATGAGAGTTTATTTAGGAAGACTAATGAAACAAAGTGTAATTTATAGAGGAAAATACCCTGTCTACTATATTAACAATGGCATCCCATTACAAAATACATTTTTTTCAGGTAGAAAAGTTCTTATAATGTAAAAATGTCTTTTTTGGTTTAATGCATATTATTATAACTTTAAAAACACACACATGAAACTTTCCCTTCATCATCAGAGTAGAATCACAGAGTCTGATGTGAGTAAATGGACAACCAGTTCTAATTCCATGCTTCCTAAGTTGTGCATCTGGTTGTAGAAATCTTCCAACTCTTAACACATTTCCACTTTCCATTCCTAAAAGGTACTGGATGTCGTATGGTACCTGATATTACCAGTAAGGAAATGGGAGCAAAGGAAGTATCAACCTTCCTTTGCAGGAGACAGTTTTTGGCTTATGTATTGGGAGTATATTTCTGTGGGAACATTTGTCTGCTTTTTCAGTGGTGGGAAAGTAGAATTCACTGTGTAGCTAACCTTGGAAAACTAATTTCCATGAAATGAGAGATACATATAATATGAATTAATCTGTTTAACAGTAGGGTTTAGTGATAAGTGCTAAGATTGTATTCTGAGACTAGGGGAAAATTCAGATCCATTGAATCAGTGAACAGTATATCCCATAAGTTTTTATTTATATTTTAAAATATACAGGTGGTCTTAGTTACACATAAACAAGAATACCACTTAAAAGACTTGTAGTGGAGCATGAAAGTTTTATTAGACATGGAACCGTGTTTCTGCCAGTAACTTGACATTTTGAGGACAGATAGCATCCCATTTCCAATTTGAGATTGGGTAAAAAAATATCCTAGGGCTGAGAATAGGCATAGTAAATTGTACCAACAAAAACCTTTTGTGTATTTGTAGTGGAGGAAAACTCTTAATTGAATATGCACAGAAAAATGTGATATATGTTCTTTTAGGCTTTAGATGGGACCTCGTATTTTCTGATGATTACTCTGTATTGTTAATTTTCAGTGCAGATTCCAAAAAATGTTTCTGCACATGAGTTCCTCGATTTTTGTTTTTGTTGTTGTTTCTTTGTTATTTTCATCTTTGGTTAATAAGAACACTCCTACCCGTTCTGTTTCATTAAGTTTTCTTTTCTCTTCGTATATTCTTCAATTAATCTTTTTATACTACTTTAACCTAAAATTTTTTCCTAATGTTAGTAAAGTTGTCTTCAGATGTCTTTTATTTTCACCCTAACACTGTTTGAGTTGGCTTTTAAGACATGCTTATTTTGTATAAATTTCTCCTCATGGAGAAGAGTCACATCTAGCATTAACACTTCTGGGAATTGTTTCAAATTTAGTTTATTGTCTTAATGTTAATAAGACTTCCGGAAGTTTGGTTTGTGGTTCTGTGTTCCAAAGAATATATTTGATTTTGTTGATTTAATTGGGTTGTATAACATTTGGTTTGATCTCAGGTCCTTCGTAAAGTTACAGTTAACTTTTAGTCCTCTTTCTAGTTTATACAATATTTTAGAATGGTACTACAAATATAATTGTGCTTATAAATTTGGGAAGTGCTGATATGTGTTCTTTAGGGGAAATTATTTTAACAAGGTATAATACTATTAAGAACTATTAAATATATTTAATGAGACTAATGTTAACACTATACTCATCTATTAGATAAAACTTTGTGGTGGCAGCAATTAAAAATTGTATAATTTAATTTTTAGTAAGATATGGAAGTTTATGTAGACTTTTTTAGAATTATCAGTGAAATGTTCCTAAAATTAAATGGTTTCTAACTGTATCCATTAGGAGGGTATATTTTGTTGGTCAGATATTCAACTAGTCTAACACATGATCATTGAAACAGACTAATAATTTAATACATGTTCATGTCCATGTTCTGTGTGTTTGTGTATGTGCATGACACATGAACTGATATATTTTCAGAAAACTAAAAATAATAAATTCCTGGAAGACTAGTGCTTTAGTAATTATTATTATTGACTTTCTGAATATGATTGACTAAACAATGATCTCAGTTTCTGGTTTGTTCTTGATACCCACTATTATTTCCTTACTGATAGGTTCAGAGAATAAAATGTTAAACGTTAATCTAAGACAGATGTACGCAGAAAGATGTGTGCTAAAAATCAGACAATATATCCAGAAGTAAGTGGAAATAATCCATCCACAGCTACATAGCTGCTTAGTGGAGTGAGTAAGCATGGATTTGAGAGTCAGATTACCTGAATTTGAATCCTGACTCCACCCCTTAGCTGAGTAACTTGGCTAAGTAATTTAATACCTGTGTGTTTCAGTTTCTCCATCTGTAAAATGGGGATATTGGTACCTATGTCAAAAGGTTATTATGAAGATTAAATAAATTGTAAAGTGCTTAGAATAGTTAGTGATACATATAATAAACAGTATATAAATGTTGATTAAGTAAATATGATTTTAAATTACAGTTTACACAACAATTCATGCTTTTTTAAAGTCAGTTACCAGAATCACAGGATCCTCCCGTCTCTTGATATTGTAGCCTTCAAATGTTGACCAATTCCTGAAGCTTACTACTATCACCATCAGCTGTACCATATCTATTTCTATTTCTATGTTTCTATTTCTTTTACCCCTGCTGCTTCTGCTTCTTTTCCTTTTGCTTTATCATCATTGTCGTTGTCATCGTCGTCCTCGTCGTCATCATCATCATCATCAAAGACTCTGCTAAGTTCAAGTAGTTCCCAAGATGTGCTATTGGAGGCTAAACATGGCAAGTTGAAATACTAGAAGGAGGTCACTCAACTAAGATGTAGTAAAGTGGCAGATCTGGGATTAAGACTCTGGTCCTCTACTTCAGGTACATTGCTTTGTGTACTATGTCACAGCTACTTTAGAGGGCTGAAGGTTGTCCTTGGCTCTTCTTGTGCCTCCTTTCAAGACTTCTTTTCCCTGCTCCTCTCAGTCACACATAAACACACATAAAAATATTGAAAGGAAACTTAATTATACCCGTTGCTTTTTAAAAAGTTTATTTTAAAGAGTAAGCATGAACAGGGGAGGGACAGAGAGAGGGGGAGACAGAGAATCCCAAGTATGCTCTGCCCAGTCAGTGCAGAGCCCAGTGTGGGGCTTGAACCCACAAACTGTGAGATCATGACCTGAGCCGACATCTAGTTGGACACTCAATCGACTGAGCCACCCAGACGCCCCACACCCTTTGTATACTAAGTAAATGAGATCAATTAATTCAGTGGTGGATTTCTGTGGATGGAGGAGGGAGCTTCTGGCTACTGCTCAGGGGTGTTTCAGGTGGCAGTGTAATGGGGAAGCATTGAGAATCTTCTGCTTTGGAGACTGGAGAAACAGAAGAAAGTAAGAGAGAACATAAGGGACCATGACTCCTGCTGGACCGGTGAGTGTTTTTCAGTTTGTGATGAATGTTAATCTAGTTTGGGATACACTAGTAAGAATGGATATCATTTATAGATGTGGGGAAGCTAATAAAATCATATTCGTTTAGAGAAGGGAAAAGTTTAGGAATAAAAAGTAATCTTATAATTTTTGAAAAAGCTTATAAGTCTGTGACTAATAACCATATGGCATAATAACTTGTGCATTTCATGAATATTATTTTACAGTGTTTCATTTAGGTATAGTAAGTATTTTTCTTTTTAATTTTTCAAGTTTATTTATTTAGTAATCTCTACTCCCATATTAAACATTTTTCAAGTTTGTTTGTTTGTTTGTTTAGTAATCTCTACTCCCAGTGTGGGGGGACTCCGAGATTAAGAGTCACGTACTTTAATGACTGAGCCAGCCAGGTGCCCCTTCTTTGATTTTTAATCCCTATTTATGTAGTTATCAGCTTACAACCCAAATAATTTAGATAAAACTGAAAAAATTCTGTATAGGAATTCCTTGATACCATAACTTTAGCTGTGAAATTTGCTGCCCGAGCATCATTCTCCCTTTCACTGACCATTAGAATGGCCCGCTGGTTAGAGGACACGTTAGAATGGTAGCATATCTCAGTTTACTGGAAAGACCATGGTTCGAGTCATGAAAGTTTCATGGTCTTAAGTGAGACCCATTTGGCTATTGTGTATTTTATCATACTTAATCAAAAATGGGTATTGTTTCTTTTTTATAGTGGCTATAGCATTAATACTTGGGTTGTTATAGGAGATTGAGGTTGATAATGAAGTCAGTTCTTTGTAAAATACTTACCATGAAGTTGTGTGTAGGATAATGGGTAGATGATAGGACTGGGAATCAGGAAATCTCAGCTGTCCTTGCATAGTTTTGTTGCTAAGCAAAATTTTGTTTGTCTCATTATGGAAGTGTGATTACAACACTCCTATTCTTCCTCAAATAATGGAATGAGACTAATCAAAATAATATTTATTATCTTTATTGATATACAGGATATATGGTTGTTGGTTAAGTTTTACTTCGTGGAAAGTTTTCCCCTCTATTTATTATTTCATTTATTTTCCTTTTTCTGAGTCAGTTCTCTTTCACATCACTTTTTTGAAATTTTGCATGCATTTGCCTTCAGCATTTCATTATGAAAAAATTTAAGGATACAGCTCTTCAAATGCTGTTCTACTTCTTTGAGGCCCAGTTCCATGCCTGTTTCTATTTTCAAGGCAATTATTATCTTTCTCTAAATGTATTATTGTTTATGTTTTATAGTTTAATACTTAGCAGTTTCATTCTTTTATATTCATGAATTGTTTTCATGTCTTAGTTCTTGGCAGCCCCACCACACACACTTCACACTTTGTCTGCATTTTGCTAAATTTCAGACTCCTTGAGTGCAGAGTCTTGTCTCCTGTGCATGTTGCTTTCATGTTCCCTGACATGTGGGCACTCAGTGATAAATACTTGAGGTTTTCTTTGGTTGCTGTATGTCCGACTCTATTTCTTGTTTCATTATACGGGGGTTCAGTGTAAATAATATAACATACAGCAGCCCCCCTCATCCGTAGGGAATATGTTCAAGGATGGTTGAAACCGCAGATAGTACCAAACCGTATATATATACTATGTTTTTTCCTATACACATACATACCTATGATAAAGTTTAATTTATGAAATAGACGTAGTAAGAGATTAACAACAATAACCAATAAAATAGAACAATTATAACAATATATTGTAATAAAAGTTATATGAATGTTGTCTCTCTCAAAATATCTTTACTGTACTCACCCTTCTTGCGATGATGTGAGATGATAAAATGAGTACGTGCTAAGATAAAGTGAAGTGCGTGATGTGGGCATTGTCATGTAGCATTGGTGCTGCCGACCTTCTGACACTGTGTCAGGAGGATCATCTGCTTCTGGACTGCAGTTGGCCACAGGTAACTGAAGCCATGGAAAAGGGGGAGGGGGGTTATTGTCTACGATTTTAAGGCTCTTAAGCCTTTCTAATAGTTGTTTATATTTGGAAATTTGTTATATAGTCAGGACATGAAATTGAGCTATATGTTGTAAATCAGCATAGTCCATTAGTACTGGAAAGGGAAAGCAAGTCTCATTGTTTTTATCTTTATTTGAAAAGAACTTCATTAATTTTTTAAAAAAAATTTAATAGATTCTGATGTAGGTTTTCATAGTTTTAATCTTGTGCTTTGAAGCATTTTCTTTTTCTGGAATGAGGTTCTTGGTTTTGACTGTGCAGAAGAAATATGTTAATTAGATTATATTTAGTTGGTGAATTTGTGCCCACAAGAATGTGACTTTTAAAAAGTTGCAAGTTGCTACAGTTCTTGCAGATAAGATTGTTTCCTGTTTTCTTCTGCATAGTTAGTACTTTTTGTATGTTTTTCCATAAGGGTAGCCTTTCAGTTTGTCCGTTTGTATTGTTTGGCATTCAGACTTAAATGTAAATTCAACACTATCATTACTGGTGCTTACAAATGCTAGCCATTGAAAATGTCAAAATTTGGATTTGACCCAAGAGTTACAAATAATATAAGCTTTTGTATAAATATATCCAAATGTATGTTCTTAGGGGGAATGGAATAAATAAAACACTATGTTTATGGAGTAGTTTTAAACAGTTAGGCTTTAGAATTGCTACATGCCCAAAGTATTTCTCTGGTGAACTGCATACTGTATCAGTTCATGAATTGTGTTATAAGAAAGACACTTAGTACTGTGGACCTCAGTACTCCTGAAAATTCTAAGAATTAACAGAAGTCAACATAATACATAGTTTGAAAAAATGATGTATATTCATTTTAGGTCTTTTTAACATGACAAAATCTGCTTTACCTCTTTAAATTTTTATTTAAAAATTAAGGTGATAATTGGGGCTCCTGGATGGTTCAGTTGGTTGAGTCTGATACTTGATTTCAGCTCAGGTCATGATCTTGTGGTTTGTTAGATTGAGTCCTACGTTGGGCTCTGTGTGGACAGTGCAGAACCTGCTTGGGATTCATTCTCTCTCTCTCTCTCTCTCTCTCTCTCTCTCTCTCTCTCTCTCTCTCTCTCAAAATTAATTAATTAATTAAAGTGATAATTGTATATGTAGTTGGAAAAGTTGAATAACATTTCAGTGCTTATAAACAAACAGCAGTTGCCCATCTGTCCTCTTTTTACCTCTAATTCCCAATCTTTAGAGGAACATAGTTTCAGTTCTTTTAGCTTTTTGTTCTGATATTTGCCTGTATTTTTTTTAAGTCGGTTCTGCTTTGTGTTGGCTTTTCATTTTAGTAGTAGTTCATTTTAACTTCCTTCTGAGAAAAATGAGGATTAGTCATTGTAATTAATCTACTACCTGCAAACACTTACGTAAACTTCGTTTTCTGTCCTGTTCCTATTATAGGATATCAGCTTTTTTGGGTAACTTCTTTATTTAGTATTTTAATTATTATGACTGTGCAAATATTTTTCACAGCTGCGTTACAAAATTCACTATGATTGCATTTCCTTTATTGTCCAACTTACTGTTTTCTCAAGTAATTATCCAAGTTTAAAATTTTATGTACCTATTATTTTCCACTTGAAATTCTCTGACAGATCTAAGATGCTTTCAACATGGCTGGATACATCAGGTAATCTTAGTTCCGTTTTCTTCTTGGAGACTGCCTTCTATATCCTGAATGGAATGCAGACTTTCACATAATTCTTCCTGTTTTGAGTAAGGAATTTTGTCTTGCTCTCAGTTGTGGCTTGTGTTCTTAAGATCAGGGTCTGTGCACCATCTTCTCCAGAGATGGATCTCTAGACTTTCTTCTTCAGACATGGGGAGAATATTGGTTTTTGGGAGGAAGGCACTGAAGTGAACTTCCAGTCTGTCATCTCTTGTTTCTAGCTTTCATGCTGCATTTTTGTCTTCATCATGCTTCCAGTGCCTGAATTTAGCTAGCATGCCTTCTTCCACCCCAGCCCCTAGCAACCATTCTATACTTTCTGTCTTTATCAGCTTGCTTCTTGATGGCTTCTTCCTCTCGGGTTTAGGCTTCAAGTTTCTTGGTCTTGTTAGGTTAGTTACCACGTTTCTCCTTTTCTAGCTTCCAGAATATTGTTGACTTCTCTCATTTGTTGTTGTATCTTTCATCACTGTTTTTCTTAATGGGTTTTATACTTTTTCTGACCTTTTAAGTGAGGTTTCAGGAAGGAGTCAAGGTCAGTCTTGCTTAACCGCTTAACTTGCTTAACATTCCTCTCATTTTTAAAGTTTAGTTTTTAAAAAAAAAAAAAAAAAGAGGAAGTAAGATACAGGTGTGCCAAACAAATGAAGGCAGTTTTATAGCTGTATTGGCTATAAAATTAGGATTGATAGATGTGCTCCTTCTTTATGTCTGGTTCCCAGTGTGTTGGCTAGGATTTGATTCCTCAAACCTATTCCATCATCCTCTCCCCTCTCCTTAGCAAACGCAAGATGGTCCACTGTGCTAAGATATAGTCTGTGCTGTGCAACAGTTTTCATAGCGGTGAGAACCTGGCCCTTCTGTGGGGAGTGATTTGAGGAGGTAGACTGTTACCGAGAAATTTCTGTAAAAGTCTGTTATTCGAGGTGGAGTTGAGGTATTTCCTCCTCTGTGCAACTTTTCTGAGTGCCCTTGGCCGAATTAATTGCTCCTTCTGTGCCATAACACCTGTCAATAATTTTATTTTCTAGCTACATTAGATCAGTCTATACTAGATATCTACATTATATGATCTGCCTTCTTTCTTTTTTCGACCTAGTGTTCCACAAGGTTTGGAGAGCACTCCCACATTCTGACACAGTTTTTGGTCCATAATAGGTAATAAATATTTACTAAATGAGAAAGTAATCCATGTGGATTGATTGAACTTCCTGTTTTCTGCAAGCATATTGTCATCATGCCCTTTATCACCAGTGTCCACTGAAAGCTGTGCCAGTAACTGTTAAGTGCTTTTTGCTCATTACAGGGGGTCCATTGTGGGTGGTGATTAGAGGTGTGGTGAGAATGCCTGGGTTCAAATAAATAAGCAAGTTTCTTAACCTCTCTGTGCTTCATTTGTTTTTTAACCTATAGAGATAATAATAATATCTACCATGTAATGTTGTGAGGATTAAATTAATACTTAGTGCTAGATCAGTGCCTGGCACATTGTAGTGAATCTCTCTTTCATCTTTGTGGGGAGATTACCTACTATAATATCCTTAGAATCTGATGATAATAGATGATGATTTTTTGATAGAAAATCAAAGTAAAATGACAAATTTAGTACTATTAAGATATTTAGTTCTTTGAATTTTGTATATGAACATGTTTTGAAATGATCTTCATGGACAACAGTAGATTATGGCATTTAGATAATAATTTAAACTCAGAGAAATAGCATCCTCCATGTGTTACATACGTGTTAAAATTCTGTGTTCTTTGACTATAAGATACCCAAACTCTTTTCAACAGAAATGTATTAGCAGTGTCAATGTTCATGCGCTTTTCTTCCTAAGAAGAGTTTTACACAACTCAGTGATGACTTTGACATTTGGCATGATTGTTGTCTTCTCATATCTCCTTTCCGAGACACTGTGTTAAGGGAAGAGAAACCTCCTTCATTTGGCATTTAGCAAACACGTGCTTGTGTACCTAAGTGTTGTGGATGCAAGGGAGAAGAAGGCATCATTGTTTTTCTCAAGGAGCCATCATCCCTTCATCATTTCAGTAATATTAAAATCAGATGTCCTAGCAGAATGTACTCACACTCTTTGACCCAGAATTCCATTTATAATACCGTAAAAATGGAATAAAAATGTGCACAGAAATTTATGTATAGGGTGTTCATTAAAAATAGTAATTATAAAAGCAATAAAAAAAGATCTGAATTATGGTACATCCATTATGTTTTCAGGCTTTCATTTTGAAACACGATATTACTTAAATAATTAAAATTGTATTAAAAAAAATCTCTTCTGGTTGACTTACGTGGCGGGGGGATGGATAGAGGGTTAGGTCAGTTGTTGAATTCCACAGTCCCTTAAGCAGAATGGTAAAGTGCTCAGGTCTGTGTTAGAGCCCAGTTCCACTACTTTCTGCATGTAAGACTCTGGCAGGTTAGTTGTTTAAAATTCTGTAAACTTCAGGCTTTTTTTCCTGTCTGTAAAATGGTCTTAATAGTAGTAGCATAAAGTTCGTTGTGAGGATTAAATGAAACACTCTAACCTGAAAAACAAACAAACACCAAAAAAACCCACTTCAGTAGATACTTGCAGCTCTTACTGTTTTTCCTTACTCTCATTCCCTCCTTAATGGTTTTTCTCTGTGATATTCCTCTAGTCCATCTAAACCAGGATTGGCAGGGTTTGGTTTGGTCTGACAACTCCCATTGCTCTGGAATAGCCATCTAGAGGTTTCTGAGACCTTTGCCAAGCACCATGGAGCTGTCACCTGTTACCGATATCAGCCAGTTTTGAAGGAGGGAAAGTAGCAGTACTGTATATGTGCCTTGAGTTTGCCATATTTACTGTGAGCCTTCTTTGTCTCTCTCTTTTTAAATTTATTTTGTGTTTTAAGTTTATTTATTTTTGAGAGAAAGAGATAGCACAAGTGGGGGAGGGGTGGAGAGAGAGGAAGAGAGAGAATTCCAAGCAGGCTCTGCACCGTCAGCCCAGAGCTGATTTGGGACTTGGACCCACCAACCGTGAGATCATGACCTGAGCCGAAACCAAGAGTCAGATGCTTAACCTACTGAGCCACCCAGGTGTCCTTCTTTTTTTTTTTTTCGAAAGTTTATTCATTTACAAAAATTTTTTTTTAATGTTTTATTTATTTTAGAAAGAGAGAGCATGAGCAGGGGAGGGGCAGAGAGAGAGGGAGACACAGAATCCAAGGCAGGCCCCAGGCTCTGAGCTGTCAGCACAGAGCCTGATGATGGGCTCGAACTCACGAACCGCAAGATCATGACCTGAGCCAGAGTCAGATGCCCAACCGACTGAGCCACCCAGGTGCCCCAAAGTTTATTTATTTTTGAGAGAGAGAGAGAGAGAGAGAGAGAGAGAGAGAGAGTGTGCGTGCGTGTGTGTGCACAAGTTGGGGAGGGGCAGAGAGAGAGGGAGACATGCAATCCGAAGCAGGGTCCAGGCTCTAAGCTGTCAGTGCAGAGCCCAATGTGGCGCTGGAACTCACAAACCGCGAGATGATGACCTGAGCCAAAGTTGGACACTCAGCTGACTGAGCCACTCAGGTGTCCCTTCTTTGTTTTTTTATACACAGACGCTTTCCCTTTTCTCTTTTGGGTTTCAAGTATTTTTTGTTCTTGCACCTTATTTTGATAGGAGTTTGTTAGCTCTCATCTGCCTCCTTTTAAAATGTTTTGATTGATGAGGTGCCTGAGTGGGATCAGTCAGTTGAGCTTCTGACTTCAGCTCAGGTCATGATCTTGCAGTTCGTAGGTCAAGCCCTGCATCAGGCTCTGTGCTGACGGTGCTCGGAGCCTGGAGCCTGCTTCAGATTCCGTGTCTCCCTCTCTCTGCCCCTCCCCGACTTGCACTCTGTCTCTCAGAATAATAAATAAACATTAAAAAAAAGAAAAAATTAAATGTTTTGATTGTTGTTGTTTGATAACAGAAATTACTCATAATAGAGTACTATTCCAGAAGTAGCCTTAGGCCCTCTTTAGTCCTGTTTCTTCTAGGCCTCTCATGAAACACAAATATGGCCAACTTGAAAGGCTAACTTGAACGTGCCTCATTTTATTTTATGAATGTGCCTCATTTAAAGAAGAGGTTCTTCTTTTTTTTTTTTAAGTTTATTTGTTTTGAGAGAGAACCCATGCATGAGCATGTACATGTGGGAGGGGCAGAGAGAGAGAGAAAAGAGGGAGAGAGAGACTCCCAAGCAGGCTCCATGCTGTCAATGCAGAGCCTGATGCAGGACTTGATCTCATCAGCTGTGAGCTCATGGATGACCTGAGCTGAAATCAAGAGTTGGATGCTTAATTGACCAAGCCCCAAGAAGAGTTAGGTTCTGTGTGAACTTTTTCTTCTTACTCCCTAAATAGAGATCTCCTACTATGTTTAGTATAAGGCAACCAAATGCAAAGGAGCGTTTCTGTAAAGGATTATGGTCTTCTTTTAGGATGGGTGGATTACAACCAGAAAAATTTGTCGTTGTTGTTAAATGGCATACATTTAAATTTATGTTGTTTAGGTATAAGTTATGTTATGAGGTTATACAGTAAACTACAAGACCAGGGCTCTAACCACTGAGCTGTGGAGCCTACTCATTTTCAGTAAACTACAAATAATAAATTATAGCTGTTGATTAATTGAATCATAAGCAATGATTAATGATTAATTAATGATTAATGAAACATAGGCAAAAGTGATTTCACTTTATAAGAAATTGTGGAAGTTTTATAGAAATGAAGTTATGGACACTATAAAAAGCCTTTTTTTTTTTTTTTTTTTTTTCCCCACAGTTTTAAAAACTATTTTATTTTTTATTTTTTATTTTTTTTTAAATTTTTTTATTTTTTTATTTTTTAATATATGAAATTTACTGTCAAATTGGTTTCCATACAACACCCAGTGCTCATCCCAAAAGGTGCCCTCCTCAATACCCATCACCCACCCTGCCCTCCCTCCCACCCTGCCCTCCCTCCCACCCCCCATCAACCCTCAGTTTGTTCTCAGTTTTTAACAGTCTCTAATGCTTTGGCTCTCTCCCACTCTAACCTCTTTTTTTTTTTTTTTTTTTTCTTTTCCTTCCCCTCCCCCATGGGTTTCTGTTATGTTTCTCAGGATCCACATAAGAGTGAAACCATATGGTATCTGTCTTTCTCTGTATGGCTTATTTCACTTAGCATCACACTCTCCAGTTCCATCCATGTTGCTACAAAAGGCCATATTTCATTTTTTCTCATTGCCACGTAGTATTCCATTGTGTATATAAACCACAATTTCTTTATCCATTCATCAGTTGATGGACATTTAGGCTCTTTCCATAATTTGGCTATTGTTGAGAGTGCCGCTATAAACATTGGGGTACAGGTGCCCCTATGCATCAGTACTCCTGTATCCCTTGGATAAATTCCTAGCAGTGCTATTGCTGGGTCATAGGGTAGGTCTATTTTTAATTTTCTGAGGAACCTCCACACTGCTTTCCAGAGCGGCTGCACCAATTTGCATTCCCACCAACAGTGCAAGAGGGTTCCTGTTTCTCCACATCCTCTCCAGCATCTATAGTCTCCTGATTTCTTCATTTTGGCCACTCTGACTGGCGTGAGGTGGTATCTGAGTGTGGTTTTGATTTGTATTTCCCTGATAAGGAGCGACGTTGAACATCTTTTCATGTGCCTGTTGGCCATCCGGATGTCTTCTTTAGAGAAGTGTCTATTCATGTTTTCTGCCCATTTCTTCACTGGGTTATTTGTTTTTCTGGTGTGGAGTTTGATGAGCTCTTTATAGATTTTGGATACTAGCCCTTTGTCCGATGTGTCATTTGCAAATATCTTTTCCCATTCCGTTGGTTGCCTTTTAGTTTTGTTGGTTGTTTCCTTTGCTGTGCAGAATAAAAAGCCTTTTTTGATGACCTTTTCTACAATGATAAGTCCAGGGTATTTATAAAGTATCATAAATTAAATTCTTATTTATATTAAAAAGAGTATTAGCAGTTAGATTTTGAAATCACTTGCCTTGGCTTTAATATTTTTTTGTTATTGTTAAATCCAGGAATTAATACCATATGGTGTTCAGCTAACTTTATTTTGACTCAATTTGAAGGACAAGCTGAAGATATTTTAATGACATCATTCAGCTAGAAATCAGAAGATAGGTTTTTTTGGCAAGTAGTTTAACTTTTATGGCCTCAACTACTTCTGTCCTTAACATAGCTCTAAGGCATGATTGTCATGAACGCTAAAAATCTATGGCCTTCATTCTTCCCCCACAGAGCTCTGCCAAAATTCAGGTTTTTTTCTTCCTAATTTTTAATATGTTAGGTATATAGTAGATACCAACATGCATTTCCAGATGCTTATTTGTTCTAAATTTTAATCCAAAAAGACTTTCAGGTTTTTTTTAAAGCTATGTTTGATTG